>NC_091471.1:29650284-29807592 GCF_036971445.1 Narcine bancroftii
AGCTGAGAGGTGACAGGGCAGGGAACTGAAAGATGGTCTCCAAGGAGAAGGAATGGAAGGAGAGGGAGCTGGCGGGAGACAGGGAAATGGGGGGAAGAGAGAGACCAGGAAAGGAGTTAACAGAAATTGAAGTTGATATTGATATCATCTGGTTGGATAAGAAAGTGTCAGAGAATATAATTTGGAGAGTGTTTAATTACACACCAATATAAAGAAGCAGCAGGTGAAGGTGAGAGATTAGAATGTTAGGATTCAGGGGTTGGGGAACCACAGCAAGCAATCTGGATGTCAATTACTCTATTAGCATTTAATGCCAGCAGGGTTGTAGCATAGGAGTGATAAAGCATCTGAGAATACCTGTGTGTCAAAATGGAACTATAACCATGGAGCCACATAAAATACTGTTAAATATCCCCAGAGCTTCTGTGCCATCCACACAGTCAAAATGTTTCAAGTCATTGATTGGTTTCACACTAAAGAATAAGAAAAATAACCAAGATTATCAAGAAAATACAAAAACAAAAAATATAAAAGCCATTTCTTCGGCTGCACAGATTATTTTGCAAGTATATAGTGGCAATTTCAAAACAGTTAAACTATGTTGCCTGTATTGCAGTATCTTGAATACGGAGAAAGATCAAGTAGACTAGGACTTTATTCGTTGGAGCGTAAAAGGTTGAGGGGGGATTTGATAGAGGTATTTAAAATTATGAAGGTAATAGATAGACTAGATGTGAATAGGCTCTTTCCCCTGAGGGTAGGGGAGATTGGTACAAGGGGTCATAGGTTAAGGGTTAGGGGGAAAAACTTTAGGAGTAATATAAGAGGATGCTTCTTCGCTCAGAGTGGTGACGGAGTGGAATGATCTATTGGAAGAAATAGTTATGGTAGGGTTGATTCTGTCATTTAAGAGGAGGTTAGATGAGTACATGGATGTGAGAGGGTTGGAGGGTTATGGGCATGGGAGTGGGTAGGTGGAACTAATGGAGTTCACGTAAATCGGTGTGGACTAGAAGGGCCAATATGGCCTGTTTCCGTACTGTAAATTGTCATATGGTTATATGGTGATTGTGCAGTTTTGAACCCATATGACTTTGCTCCAACTAAAATCTCATAAATCTTTTTTATTCCCTCCTCTGAGTCCCACAGTGAGATTCCCCTGAATACCTCCCAACACCACAATCAAAATGTGTATCAAAGGAGAATTTTCCCAGTAGCCATAAACAATGTTTTATGTATTAAAGAGATTGTGTATTACAGGAAACATGGACTGGACACATCAAATTTTCCGTAGTAAAGTCGAGGATATATTTACTGACTGTATATTAGATGTTTTCTGGATCAACCTACTGAGGAAAAAATAGGAAAACAGCCATTCAGATCTTGTTTTGTACAATTATAAAGGATTCATTGATAACCTTGCTGTAAAGGATCATTTAGGGAAAATTACCATAAAATAGTAAAATTTTTCTCTGAATTAAATACTAGAGTCTTAAATCTAAATAATGGGTCCTATGAGTTGGCTGTGGTTGATTGGGGAAATGCATTGAAAGATATGGTACTGGACAGGCAATAGTTAGCATTTACAGGAACAAAACATGATTTGCATGCTAAATATATTTATTTAAGGCAGAAAACCCTAAAACGAAAAGTAGTCTATCTAACTGGCAAGAGGAATTTAAAAATACCATCAAGTCCAGAGAGAAGTAACAATAGATCTTGGATTGCGAGACTTTGGAACACTCAGCAAAGCTTCTTAATAGGATGGTAGAGCTATGTGGTAGCATGAAACAGGCCTTTCACCCCAAGTCACACATGCCAACCAAGTTACCCATCTGAGCTTGTACAATTTTCCTGCCCTTGCCCCATAACATATCATTCCTATCCATGGGTCTGTCTAAATGCTTTTTGAAATGATGTTACAGTGAACGTCTCTACAGCTTCCTCTGGCAGCTCATTCCACACACCCACTATTCTCTGAATGAAAAAATAGCTCCCAGATGCCTTTTAAAATCCCCCTTCGCCCTCTAGTTTTAGACTCTCCTATCCTGAGAGGAAATTGGCAAGAAATCTAAAGCCAGATGATTAGAGCTTATGTACAAAAAGCAAAAGACAAACAAGGAAAAAGGTGGCATAAAATTCCATAAAAAGTACAAAAGGAATTGAGGAAAATTGATATTCATTAAAAAAAACTTGGACCAGAGAAGCTTATAGGACTAAAAGCAGATCAATATGAAGGACTCCATGATTAAATTCCTGAGGTTTGGTGGCTTTAAAGACAGTTGACACTCTGGACGCAGGCACCTTTCATGTTATCGCATTTCAGGCAATGGAAATTACCCTTACAGAATTCACAACTTACTGTAAAAGGATTGAGATAATGTGGTGGCCCGCCGCGGCGGTGATCAAGCTGGCACTCCAGGTGGCAAGTGCAACTAAAGGCCAGCAGCTCATGCAGCCACACTGGCCCCAACAAGCAAACCAGTGGGTGAATGGCAAAAGCAGCCTAAAAGCCAGCGACCCCAAAATTGCACTGGCCTCGCTGCACAGCCAACAGACAAGAACAGCGCACGGGGAAGAAGGGAATGTACCCCCATATGGGAAACCCGCTTTTCTCATGCATGTTGTGACATCAGCCAAGGGGAGCCATGGCAGGAATAGTGCAAGTATAAAAGTCGGGCCTAAGTCCTAATAAAACTCAGAGCTTAACCCGACTACACTATGGGTATGTATCTTCTTTCGAGTAGTGCCCAGCTACAATACAGAATTAAATTTCACTCTCACAGAATGTAAACGTCATTTGGGTGGCACAGCTAGTGTCGCTGTAGAGTTATTGCAGCGTCAGTGACCCAGGTTCCAATTTTACACTCTCTGTAATAAGTTTGTAC
The DNA here is from genome assembly GCF_036971445.1 of Narcine bancroftii. Classification (NCBI taxonomy): domain Eukaryota; kingdom Metazoa; phylum Chordata; class Chondrichthyes; order Torpediniformes; family Narcinidae; genus Narcine; species Narcine bancroftii. The sequence continues at coordinate 29,653,173 of NC_091471.1, forward strand.
CTTTTCCCCATGTCTGTCTGGGTTCCCTCCAGGTGCCCTGGTTTCCTTCTGGTTCCAAAGACAAATGGGGTTAATAGGTCATATGGGTGCAATTGGGTGGTCCAGGCTTGAGGGCCAGTTGCTGAGTTGTACCTCTAAATTAAATTTTAAAAGAAATTTCAATTCACTTTTCTTGCCACACGTGTGATTGGTGAGGCTTTCCATTGCAGAAAATCACAATACGGACAGTTTTTTTGGGAATTGGCCCACCCCACGCCATAATGTCGGGTTAACCTGTACTTTTTTCTAAAATTCTACAGAATTTGGAATTATTCCCACAGAAAGAACAAACAGGGAGCAACCAAACTATTAGCTTAGTTGGACATTTTGGAATTGATAATGATGTGGTAACAGCACACCTTAAGAAAACTAACAGGAATGAAAAGAGTCAGAACAGATTTAAGAAAGAAATATCAAGTTTGACTCATCTATTGTGGAGTTACCACTTCCATACATAAAATTGAACCACAGGAAATCAAACAAAGCTGCATTTGGTAGAAGTAAAATGTGGAAGTCTGCAGACATGGCGGTTGAAGTAAAAACATAATGCTGGAGAAACTCAGCAGGTCAAACAGTGTCCTTTATATAGCAAAGATAAAGATACATGATCAATGTTTTGGGCTTGGGCCCTTCATCAAGGATTCTGTTTGAGTTTCTCCAGCATTGTGTTTTTACTTAAAACTGTATTTAATTGTCACATGCTCTCACTGCTTCTTCCCATGGACAGAACAAAGATAAAGATCCCCTGGTACTCACTTTCTGACACTAGACTTCATATTCAATGCATTATCCTCCACAATTTCCTCCAGTTCCAAATTCATGCCACCATCAGTCACACCATCCCCTTTGGCACTGAGCATTCCACGACTCCACTCTTCTGTCCCTACACACCACTCACTGTCTCAGGATATCTTCAGATGCAACCAGAGGTGATGCAACATCTCCCCACTCATCCCTTCCCTTCCCACCATCCAAGGGTCCAAACAAACATTCCAGGTGAAGCAGTGATTCACTTGCACTTCTTCCAATCTACAGTACAGTGTCTGTTGTTCACAATGTGGCCTCCATTGGAACAGAAAACCAAATATATGATCAAACATAGGTCAAGTGATTGCTTTGCAGAGCATGTACTCAGCTTGCAGGACTGATCCTGACCCTCATCGTTCCCCATCTCCTTCCTTCCCAGGCCCTTGTGCCTATGGCCTAATGTACCGGCAAAGTTATGTCCAACATAAACTTGAAAAACAACATCATATTTTCAGTATGGGCAACTTTCAACCTGCTAAAAAATAAACATCTTCAAGGAAACTGCTCCCTTATTGTTTCAGTTATGTCCCTTTCTCATCTGTTTCTTAAAAATGCCTTCCAAACAAAAAAGGTTTGTGTATTAAACTTGACCCCAACATCAGCAGATTTCTTGTTTAATTCTAAAATAAGCACACATACTCCATATCACCTGATCTGCCTTATCCTATCTCCATAATGTCTTTTGTCTTGCACTCTCTCCTCCATCTGCTCTGATTTGAAACTGACACCTTTCTTCTCTTACCTCAGTTCTGAAGAAGGGTTCCCGACCTGCCTAGTTACTGGTTCCTCTATCCACAGAGGTTGAGTTCATCCATCTTTTTCTGTTTCAGAAATAGAAAAGCAGACTCTTTATTAAATTAAGGATGGATGATGTTGATGTTTATAAGCACGGAGGAAGATTCTTGTTTGCAAGTCACTAAAAGTCAACATGCAGGTGGAGCAAGCCATTAGGAAGGCAAATGCTTTGAGGGCTTTTATTATGAGAGGACTTGTGTGCAAAAATAAAGCGGTCTTACTGCAATCATCAGGACATAGGTCAAATGAAGGCAAAGGGGACTAGCTCGGGTAGACAAACTGGTCAGCAAGGGCAAGTTGGGCCAAATGGCCTGTTTCAATTGTATCCAATGACTACGTGGCAGCTGGAGCTGTGTGTAGAGCTAAGATTTAAATTTTATATTTAGACATACAGCACGGTAACAGGCCTTTTTGGCCCATGAGTGCTTGCTGCCCAATTACACCCAATTGACCTACAACCCTGGTAAATTTTGAAGGGTGGGAGGAAACCAGAGCACCCAGAGGAAATCCATGCCAAAACAGGCAGTACGTACAAACTCCCTACAGACAGTGCTGGATTCGAACACTGGTTGCTGGCATGAAACAACATTCCACTGACCCCTACGCTAACTGTTCCACCTTAATTTCCTTACCTTAAAAAATATACTAGCTGCAGAGAAAGTGCAGCAAAGATTCACTTGGTTTGGGCTCAATAGCATGCCATGCAAGGAGAAATTGAGAAGATTAGGCTCTTAGGGTCTACAACCCAGAGAACTGGGAGAATAGTTACTTGAAACCTGGTTTGACAGACTAAATGAAGGGTGTGTGCTCTGAACCAGAGGTGACTGGCTCAGAATAACATTTCGGCCATTTAGGAAAAAGAGAAATATCTTCACACAAGAGTGGTGGGGGTTGGGGTGGAGGGGGGTGGATATTTAATTCTCTCCCCTGGAACACTATGGAGGCTCAGTCATTTATTTCTGGATATGAAGGGAATCCAAGGTCCATGGTATGTCCTATTCTTGTTCCTAGTGTTTGTTTTTTTTTAAGAATTTTTATTCATTATTGTGATCTTTGGTGTTCACATCGGTCTCTTTTGCTTGCACTTGACTAGATTCCATTCTTCTAAAAGAACAAGTTACAAAAAAAAAACTTAAATCACATCCTACTAAAAACAAGTAAGTGGAATTTCCTCGTGTTTGTTAATGAATTAAAAAAATGGTCATACAGGACAGAAACAGAGCCTGACACACACCATGTCAGTGATAATCATTGTATTTATCTACACATAGTCCTACTTACTTGCATTAGGTCTGTAGCCTCCTGTGCTTGGCAAATCAAGTGTTCATCTCGATACTTCCTTAACTGCTGTGACAGTATCATCCTCCTCAGACTGTGTGTTCCAGATTCCTGCCACTGCATTAAAATATTCTCCCCCCCAAAAAAATCTATCTCTTACGCTAAACCTATGCCCTCTAATTTTGGACATCTCTGTCATGGTAAAAGGATTTTTTCTATCCATCCAATCTATCCCTTTCATAATTTTCTGTATCTCTTTCAGGCCACCTGCTCCAAGGGAAACAAACCAAGCCTGGCACTCTAACTGTGTAACCCTGAGGTACAGTACAGGTGGGGAATAGGTCAGCCACTGTATAACACTAGAGTACAGTATTGGTGGGGATGGGTCTATCGCCATATAACATGCAGAGTGGTTGGTGGTTGGAATGCATTGCCAAGAGTTGCGGTGGAGGCTGGTCCAATAGGAACATTCAAGAGATTCTTAGATAGGTACATGGATGCTGTAATGGAAGATTCTAACCTGTTTTTTTAAACTTGCAGCTCTGGGTTCTGCAAGGCTGAGAACCTGATAGTGTTTTAGAATCAGCAGACATAAGCTAAATTCCACCGAGGGGCCAGAGATGCTGTTATCTGATGAAAGGACATCTGTGTACCAAGAACATTTAATCTTCCTGCTTGTTTTGGTCTCAGACTGTCAGAGGCCTAGCCTTGATGCAAAATAAACCATTGATTTCAAAGTGATAAGCTGAAAATTATATTATTCGTTAATAGCCTAGCATGCTAGCTTGCTCGCTTATCTTTCTTGCTGTGCTGGGAATAGGTGCTTGGGTAAGCAGTTTTTGGGTAATATAAGTCATGGTCCCGCTGCTGAAGTTTGAGACTCTCCGAGAGGTGGCAACATCTCTCAGCAAGAAGAAGAACTTCTAGAGTCCAGCCAGCGTCCCGGATGGGGGAGGTGGAGAAGTTGCTACCGGCGCCCTGACAACCTACTACAAGTGTGCAGTCGTTGCCTCGCTTCGGCAGTTGGGACCAGTCCAAGCGTTGATAAGTATAGTTGGGAAGGGCTTGCATATTGTATTGTGAAATCAGCTTTTGAATTTGTAAAAAACATTTGTATAAACTGAACTGCTCTCGGGGTGTGTGTCTATTTTCTTTCAGTAGCTCAAACACTGTGACCAATCTAAAATGAACAAAATGAGAGGTATAAGTTTACCCAAGACAATTGGCGCTGCGAGCAGGATTGGTCTCAAGATGTTTCGCCGAAAGAAAGAGGTGAGCCCTGAGCAGTTCTTGATTCCAGGATGGACTTCCAAAGACGATGGGTTTGGCATGTTGGCCAATACCCTGTCTTTGTTGGGACCACCCATTAGTTGGGATGAGAAGTTAGACCCATCAAGTGCACCTCTGGGAGAGCGGGTTGCCACTCTCCTTCGAGAAAGAAAATTTCCTGATAAAAAGGCGACACTGACAGATGGTTTTTGGTTGCTGGCCACAGCCTTACGCCACTCCGTTCAGCGTGAAGGAGAATCAGTTCAAAGAGAAGTAGAATCTCAGCGCAAGAGAAAGCAATTAGAGGAGGAGCTAGAATCCATGCAACAACGCTGTTCCATGATGAGCGAGATTGTTCGCACCAGTCAGGACAGAGCCAAAGAATGGGAAGATAAGCATGTCCAAACAATCTGGCGTAATATTAAACTCCGGCAGCAGCTCTGTGCAGATAAGGAAAGGCAAGGAGTAGAACCCAATCCATATCATATTCGTGCCTTGATAAGGAATGGTGATGATCCTGATGTAATTGAGGATTGGGATGGGAATATCTGGAATGACAATGGTAATAATGCAGATACTCCTCAGCATGTGTCTAACATACTACCCTCTCCACCTGCTGTTCACGCCCGCCCCATAAGGCAGCAGACTTTCCAAACAGAGAGAAGGGGGGATGATGTAAGGGTAGAGATTGAAGAGATAGGTACCCCGGTCTCCCACGTGGACCCAGGGGAAAATACCCAAACCCCTGCTTATGCTCTATGGCCTACTCCCTCTACGGGATGGCCTCGACCTCCTCCCCTAGACTGGGTGGATGGCCCTGTGGGCCAAAGTGGGAACAGGGGTCGGAATCAATCAATGATCCGTGACTTCTCTGTAAAAGAGCTGGCTGCTATTGGAGATCGATTTAGGCAAAAGGCAGGAGAAACTCTGGCAGCCTGGCTCCTGTGTGTCTGGGAACAAGGAGGGGGTAATGTATATTTAACCCCTGAGAAATTGTTGGGATTAGGAACATTGACTACTGATATCCGGGTCACTGCTGAGCTACGTGGTAGAAGGAGAGGGGTGGATTACTTATTTGCCACTCTAGGGGATGCCCTGTTACGAGTATACCCATCACCAGTAGATTGGGATTTACATTTGCAGAACAATTGGGGAACCCCAGAGGAGGGCATAGCAGTAATTCGTCAACAGGCCCTGGCCTCTGCCTTGTATGCAGGGCGTTTGAGGCTATGGGTACATGGGGGGAGCCAATGCATACCATCTGGAATGCATACCAGATTGGTTCGTTCCGCCCAACCCACTACTATAACTAGTCCACTAATTGGGCACCCTGTGTCTGAGGCGGTGCACGCCTTATCTGGGTTTAGAGAATTAGAGTTGGGAGGTAAAATCCACTCATATACAGCCCAGGTTAAATCAGACAAGCAGGATGAAAAGAGAGGGGCTGCTACTAATAACGGACTGACAAGAAAGGACCTTTTTCTAACCTTGTTAAAGTTAGGCGTACCTAAAAGTGATATTGATGGGAAACCTACTGCGGTCCTTTATGCCCTTTATAAGAGAAAAGCAGGGGAACATTATCCCAAGCTGCTGAGTCCTCCTGGCCCAGCTGTGCCCTCTGCTCCCCCTGCTGCTTCTATCGAGCCGGCTTCTCCTGCTCCAGTTACCCGTGATGAGATACAACAAATGGTTAACAAGGCTCTTATGGATAATAGTGGCATGTGGGCCTGGAAGCCCCCGAACCCTACTAAAGCATGAAAGTGTGGTCAGGGCTCCTGTGTAAACTCCATTGAAATACGACGGATACACGGGGACCCACGGCCCTACATACCGTTAACAATCCGTTGGGGTGGGGGTAATGACCGCCAATATTTGGCCTTGGTCGATACCGGTGCGGAGCACTCGGTGATTCCGGGTAACCCCGACCTCTGGACTGGACAGACCTTTCGAATAGAGGGGTTGGGAGGGGCGGTCACCCAGGCAAAGGAAATAAAAGTCCGTGCCACAGTGGGTGATAGCCCTTCCCCTATCTGGTTACGTGCCCTGGTGGCTGCTACTGACGAGTGTATCCTGGGTATTAATATGTTGGCCGGTACGGCCCTTAATACTAACCAAGGGGATTTGCATTTGGAATTCGGACTATTACAAAAAAACTAGTAGTGGGTCAGGCTAAGTAGGATCCTGTGATGGTGGCACCCCCCATGAAACCAGTGTGCATTCCACAATATCGCTTCCCTGGAGGGCAAGAAGAGATTACTGCCACCATTGATGTTTTGCAAGAAGGGGTAGTGAGGCCCGCTATGCCGCCCTTTAATAGCCCTGTTTGGCCGGTCCAGAAGCCGGATGGCTCCTGGAGAATGACAGTTGATTATCATTTTTTGAACAAACATGCCCCACCACTTGCTTTGGCAGTTCTGGACATTGTTACCCTTATTGAAAACATTGCTACTGGGAACTCGGGAACATGGTGTGCTGTCATTGATCTTGCTAACGCCTTCTTCAGTATTCTTATAGATGAGGTCTCACAGGATCAGTTCGCCTTTACCTGGAAGGGGCGCCAGTATACCTTCACTCGCCTCCCTCAGGGTTATGTACACTCTCCCACTATTTGCCACAGCCTAATTGCCCGTGACCTGGAGACAGTGCCAGTATTGCCTTCCCTCTCGATTCACCATTATATTGATGATGTGATGATCCAAGGGGCCACAGAAGAGATGGTACAGGAAGGTTTGGAGAGTGTCCAAGATACCCTGATGCAAAGAGGGTGGGCCATTAACCCCGCCAAGGTACAGGGCCTGTCCCAGACAGTTATTTTCCTTGGAATTCAGTGGCATGCTGGAGAACAAGTGGTTCCCGATAAAGTTTGCAATAAAATCGCAGACTTGGCTACTCCTACTAACAAACAAGAGACCCAGCGTTTCTTGGGGTTATTGGGATACTGGCGACGCCATATTCCACACTTAGCATTGCTTTTACGTCCTCTGTATAAGGTTACCCAAAAGAAAACAGACTTTGTTTGGGGTGATGATGAGGAAAGGGCGTTCTAGTCCGCCAAGCAGGCTATTCTTCAGGCCCTGCCCATTGCTCCCCGCATCCCAGATACCCCCTACGAACTACAGGTCTCCGTTACTGATGATGTGGCCTGCTGGAGCCTCTGGCAGAAACAAGAGGGTCGCTGAGTCCCTCTGGGATTCTGGTCAGGTACCATGTCTGAGGCTGCCACTCGTTATTCTGCTTTTGAACAACAGTTACTAGCCTGTTACTGGGCCCTGCTGGAGAATGACAGGTGATGCAGATGTTCAATTGTGACCTGCACTTTCAATAATGAATTGGGTTCTGGCTAATGATGCTAATCTAAAGATCGGGCGGGCTCAGCAGTCTTCTATTGTTAAATGGAAGTGGTATATTCAGAGTTGTGCAACCAGAGGGCCTGAAGCGGTGGGCCGCATACACGAACAGGAAGCTGATCTTCCGTCTCGTCATGAGGACGTTGAACCTGCCTTGCCCCCTCCTTTACCCCCTTCACCAGTTCAGTGGGGTAAACCATATGATTTGCTCACTCCAGCAGAACAAGAGGATGCCTGGTTTACTGATGGTAGCAGCCGGTGGGTGCAAGGAAAGCAAAAGTGGAAGGCAGTGGCTTACCATCCCAAGTCAGGAACTCACTTATCAGAGGAGGGGGATGGTGGCTCCAGTCAGTATGCTGAGTTGAAGGCAGTCACTTTACCACTAGATCCCCATGATCACCCTCTTTGCCTGTTTACTGATTCCTGGGCTGTGGCTAATGGACTTGTAGTATGGATGCCTGATTGGCAAAAGAATGACTGGATGATACATGACCGCCCAGTGTGGGGCAAAGAGTTGTGGCAGCTGTTGTGGGATGCTTCCCACCACCGTGAGATAACTGTGTGTCACGTTGATGGCCATACTAATGTGGCGACTAACATGGCACAACATAATGCAGTTGCAGATCAGCTTGCCACCATCAGCCGTGCTGATACCGTCCCCTTGGCTCGATGGGCACATGAACAGAGTGGTCATTTGGGGGGGAAGGGATCAGCTATGTGGGCCCAAACACATGCTTTACCCGTCCATCAGGATGATGTCCGCATGGTCATGCGTACATGCCCAGAATGTCAACTTGTGAAGTCCCGTGTCGTTCCTCCTGGTCCGCATGGCCGAATAAAACGGGGTGCTCACCCAGCTGCGGTTTGGCAAATTGATTACATAGGCCCTATGCCAGACTGTATGGGTAAACGTTACGTCCTAGTAATGGTTGACACCTTTTCGGGCCTGGTTTTTGCTTTTCCCACCAAGACGGCTGACCAAGGTAGTACTATCCAAGGACTAAATCATTTAATTTCTCGTTATGATGTTCCAGAGGAGATTCAGTCTGATAATGGCTCGCACTTCTCCGGGAAGGCAATCTGTGATTGGGCAAATGACAACGGTATCTTATGGGTTCACCATATTCCTTATTACCCGCAGGCTGCTGGGTTAGTTGAACGAATGAATGGCTTACTGAAGGAACAAATTCGTTTGTTAACACCACTGGGAACCCTGAAGGGGTGGTGTCATGTGCTACAGCAAGCAGTTGACAATTTAAATCATCGCCCTTTAAAAGGAGGTACACCTTTCCACCGACTTCTTCACGCTTCTGAACTACAGCCTATTCCAGAGGAAAAACAATCATTGTCCCCCACTCCCGAACTAGAGAATGCCGGACAAAAAGTATGGGTGGCACCACCAGGTAGTGGCCCTCCTGTAAAAGGGGAAAGAGTGACACCTGCCCAGGGTAACACTCGGTGGGTAGCTATTGAGGGACAGGATGATTTAGTCTGTTTAAACACTGAACGCTTACGGTATCGTGAGTGACATGTGTCAGGCTTCTTTGTTCCAGGTTCTCCATTTTACGCTCCTGGTGATCTGGCTTAACAGCTGCTTTGGTGCCAACAATTGGATTTGTAATGACGAGGACGTTGCGAGTGAGTTGGCCGTGGGAGACACGGTCCGATGCATTACATCAAGGAAGTCCTCGGTCACCCGCCTCAAGTGCAGCTTATATAAATATGTTATTGTTCAGCATGTTTCAAAATCTGTTTGTGAGCTCCAGTGTGTGGGTATTGTGGCCAACAAGGATAATGTGAGCCTTGGTTGGAATCCTTTTTCATGGTTAGCTGGTACATTTGGGGGGTTGGGGGCCACACTATCCTCCGTTGGTTGCTCGCTTTATTGCTTGTTTTTGTGATTATTGTAGTTTTAATTTCTCTTTTACACTCTTTTTGTACTCTTATGCTTGTCAAGTCTCATGTCTGACAGCCTGTGACCAAGGGGTAGAATGTAATGGAAGATTCTAACCTGTTTTTTTTTAACTTGCAGCTCTGGGTTCTGCAAGGCTGAGAACCTGATTGTGTCTTAGAATCAGCAGACATAAGCTAAATTCCACTGAGGGGCCAGAGATGCTGTTATCTGAAGAAAGGACATCTGTGTACCGAGAACATTTAATCTTCCTGCTTGTTTTGGTCTCAGACTGTCAGAGGCCGAGCCTTGATGCAAAATAAACCATTGTATTCAAAGTGATAAGCTGAAAATTATATTATTTGTTAATAGCCTAGCATGCTAGCTTGCTCGCTTATCTTTCTTGCTGTGCTGGGAATAGGTGTTTGGGTAAGCAGTTTTTTGGGTAATATAAGCCATGGTCCCACTGCTGAAGTTTGAGACTCTCCGAGAGGTGGCAACATCTCTCAGCAAGAAGAACTTCTGGAGTCCCGGTCAGGGGAGGTGGAGAAGTTGCTACCGGCGCCCTGACAACCTACTACAAGTGTGCAGTCGTTGCCTCGCTTCGGCAGTTGGGACCAGTCCAAGCGTTGATAAGTATAGTTGGGAAGGGCTTGCATATTGTAGTGTGAAATCAGCGTTTGAATTTGTAATAAACATTTGTATAAACTGAACTGCTCTCGGTGTGTGTGTCTATTTTCTTTCGGTAGCTCAAACACTGTGACCAATCTAAAACAAACAAAATGAGAGGTATAAGTTTACCCAAGACAGATGCAAGAAAAATAAAGGGTTATGAATGTGAGGTAAGGAAAATTTAGGTTGTCTCCTTATAACAGAAATGCTCCAACAGGCTGGTTAATCTCCTCAAAACTCTCTCCAGTGCAACCACATCCTTCTTGTGATGTGGTGACCAGAAATGCACCCAGTGCTCCACTTGTGACTAACCAATGTTCTATAAAGTTCTAACAGGATGTCTCCAGCTGATGAAGGGCAAATATTCCAGATAACCTCTTCACCACCCTCTCTAACTGCATTGCCGCTTTCAATCATCTGTTGATTTGTGCTCAGGCTCCTCTGTTCATCAACACTCCCGAGGGCCCTACTGTTTACTGTGTATGTCCTACCTTTATCTGACACTCCACACTTGTCATGATGAAATTTCATCTGTTATTGATTTACATAACTTTCCAGTTGATTAATGTTATGCCATAGCCCAGCCATTCTCAATCTTCTTTTGGCTGTTGCCCTCTTAGGACTCTGCTCAACGTTTATGGGCCCCCATTCCTGTGAAGTAGTCATTCTGCTTTCTTCTATATTTCTCTCCTACCGACTACATAAAAAAATTAAAAAATATTTACATTACGAGGTGAAAAGAAAAAAAGGACATTGAGAATAGCTGCCGTAGCCTAAGACCTTCCTCCTTGCTATCTGCCATACCAGAAATGTTCATGTCAGTTGCAGACATACATTCACCTCCAAGGTACGGTATTAATTTTTAAACACAAACATTAAGATTACCCACACCGATCCTTGTAGCATACCACTGGTCACAGTCTCCCAATCTGAAAAGCAACAATCCACCACCACCTTCTGTCTCCCACTACCACAGTAATTGTGGATCCAATTTGCCAGCTTGCCCCGGGTGTCAAGGGTGCTAATTTACTGGACCACGTAACTGAGAAAGGAAGCAGCCTTAGGAGAGGCGAGTGTTGCCAAAACAAAAGCCAGCTATTCAGGCATGATGAGAACAGGTTGACAGAAAAGAATGCCTCTGGGAGTAATGGATGGGGAGGGAGGGGGGAGGGCACGGGGTGGTGGTGGGGTGGGGAAGAACATCTGGAAAATTGATGGCAACATAGAAGAGGAATGCCTCTTGGAGGAGAGCAACCTTTTTGAGATTTCATTTATCCCTGATGTGCTATGCTGAATAGATACTTGTGGACAGTGTTTATAGGTTTACGGAAGAGGAACTTTTTAGAACTTTATAGAACTTTTTAGAACTTTATAGGTTTACGGAAGAGGAACTTTTTAGAAGAGGAATGCCTCTTGGAGGAGAGCAACCTTTTTGAGATTTCATTTATCCCTGATGTGCTATGCTGAGTAGATACTTGTGGACAGTGTTTATAGGTTTACGGAAGAGGAACTTTTTAGAAGAGGAATGCCTCTTGGAGGAGAGCAACCTTTTTGAGATTTCATTTATCCCTGATGTGCTATGCTGAGTAGATACTTGTGGACAGTGTTTATAGGTTTACGGAAGAGGAACTTTTTAGAAGAGGAATGCCTCTTGGAGGAGAGCAACCTTTTTGAGATTTCATTTATCCCTGATGTGCTATGCTGAGTAGATACTTGTGGACAGTGTTTATAGGTTTACGGAAGAGGAACTTTTTAGAAGAGGAATGCCTCTTGGAGGAGAGCAACCTTTTTGAGATTTCATTTATCCCTGATGTGCTATGCTGAGTAGATACTTGTGGACAGTGTTTATAGGTTTACGGAAGAGGAACTTTTTAGAACTTTATAGAACTTTTTAGAACTTTATAGGTTTACGGAAGAGGAACTTTTTAGAAGAGGAATGCCTCTTGGAGGAGAGCAACCTTTTTGAGATTTCATTTATCCCTGATGTGCTATGCTGAGTAGATACTTGTGGACAGTGTTTATAGGTTTACGGAAGAGGAACTTTTTAGAACTTTATAGAACTTTTTAGAACTTTATAGGTTTACGGAAGAGGAACTTTTTAGAAGAGGAATGCCTCTTGGAGGAGAGCAACCTTTTTGAGATTTCATTTATCCCTGATGTGCTATGCTGAGTAGATATTTGTGGACAGTGTTTATAGGTTTACGAAAAATAGTTCCAATATTAAAAGTAAAGCATTAGTCTAGAGGACCCACCAGAAGCTGCTGCAGAAGGAGATGAAGGTAATTTCTTTCAATTTTGCAGTTCAGTAAATTCCTGCTTCAGTTAAGACTTCACTCTTCACAGCCATCTGGAGGCATTCTACATTTTGTCGCTGAAACATTGCTGAATCTCATTACATTTTAATCGATACTACTGGACAATCCAGTCTGATTCGCTTTCTTAAGTACAAACAAAACCAATGTTTATTTTTTGCAATCCAGGGAGCAGGAGCCTGTAACCATTGTTAAGTCTAATTGCAGCTGTGGGGGGTTGTGGGGGAGTGGGGTGAGATTTAGAACAGTCATTTATATTCCTTCCACTAAGCTTGGTGACTTCAAAATGTTCCGAGGTCAGCAAAAAGGACGATTTGAACTGTATAATGGTGTGCTCTGCCTTCAATCCATACTGTTGACTATTTATTGAGGTTATGCACCACTTCATTTCGTATTGGCTGAATATGACATTCATCATTTAAGATGCCATCAAGGTTTCTTTGCTGGAAGACACAAGCCGATACCTCATTCAAAACAAATAGCCTCATTTTATACTCCTAATAAAAGAGAATATATAAGAATGCTCGCCAGAGAAATAATGTTGGTGAATTTATGGTGCAATAAAGATCTGCACAGGACCATCAAAAGGCATCTTGCTTAGTGTTTGTTTTAATCTGATACAGATGATAATTTTGAGCTCACTTAAGGCAATAACTTGTGTTCATATCTTGCCTTTAATGTGGCAAAACTTTACAAGCACCCTAATCGAGTCAGGGATGGACTGAGGCACACAGCACAAACTCAGAACCTTCAGCTCACATAGTCCGTGCTGAACATCAACCACCCATCTCCGACAAATCCTGCGTTCACCCCAGTTTTTGCTTGTTACAAAGCAAAACCAAATCAAAGGCAGATAACTAGAAACTTGATCAGAGAGGTTGCTCAAAAAAAGCATCGTAAGGAAGCAAGGCTGGCAGAGCCTTTAGAATCACTTAATCGAGGTATACAAGATTATGAGGGGCTTAGATAAGGTGGACAGCCCAGTGCAGTTTTCCAGGGGTACCAACTGCAAATACATTCAAGGTGAGTGGAGGAAAGTTCAGGGAAGATGTCGGGGTGAATTTATTTAGGCAGAAAGTGGTGGGTGCCAGGAATGAATTGCTGGGGGTGATGGTGGAGGCTGGAACAGTAGACTCTTAGATAGTCTCCACGGATGTAAGAAAAATAAGGTTTTTTCCAGAGGTCGGCACGTCATGGGATAAAGGGCCTGTACTGTGTTATAATGTTCAATGTTCAATGTGGTCTCAGCAACTACCTCTGCAACCGGATCCTCAGCTCCCTGTCCAGCAAGCTGCAGGCAGTGAGGATGGCAGATAGCATGTCCTCCATGATTACCCTCCAAGTGCCCTGCAAGGCTGCCTACTCAGTCAACAACTATAGACCCTGTACACCCATGACTGCATCACCAAATGCCACTCTAACTACATCTGTAAATTCACAGACAACCCCACCTTTGTGGACTGGATCTTAAACAACAATAAGGCAGAATACGGGAAGGAGATAGGGAGTCGAGTAGTTTGTTGTCAGAAAAGCAGCCTCTCCCCCAATGCCAGCAATACCAAAGGGCTTGTCATGTACTTCATAAAAAAGGAGTGAACTTCCCTCCCCTGTCCTGCACCAATGGCATTAGCACAAAGGCCAAGAAGTCACACCAATGTCTCAACTCCTTTGGATGCCTGACAAAATTTGGCATGTCCTTCACTCAACAACTTCGACAGATGCCCCATTTCAAGTATTCTGTCAGGGTGCATCACTGCTGAGAATAGTGAATGCAGGTCACATTCTCCTCTCCCCATTCTCAATGGGTCAAAAATACGAGTTTGTAAGCAGATACCACCCAAATTCAGACTCTTATAATGCCCTGTCCAACTTCAGCACAAGCGTTCTGTACTGGACGCTTCATTATAGGAAGAACATGGAGGTGTTAGAATAAGTACCGAGAAGATTCCTGAAAACAATTCCTGGGATGAGAGACCACCGTCATAAAGGATATATTTTGGAGACCTTTTTCATTGAAGAAGGGAAGGCTGCGGGGAGATTTTGCAGAAGCATCTATAATGATGAGATCTGGATAGAGGTCGGCTATTCTAGCTGGTGGAAAGAGATTTACGTTCATCTATTAATTCAAGGGAATGAATCATAATACTAAAATTATTCCAATCTATTTTAGGTATTGTGTAGTTGGAATCTAGAAAATAGTGCCTGTGGATGTGAAGGAGATGGGTTCCTTTGTGGCCTTCAAGAGGAAATGTGTGTGATATCCTGTGAGGAAGATTTTTCAAGCCTACTAGAAGGTGAAACTATTAAGTTGCTCTGGTAGAAAGCCGATCTAGACCTGATAGGCCAAATGACCTCCTTCTGGTGTGTAACTATTCTATGACCTGATGTCATTGGAGAAAGAGCACAACAAAAGTGGCACCTCAGTCCCAAGACAAGAGCAGGGGCCTGACGGCAAGGATTCAAAGAAGGCATCTGTGAAAGATGAGGATACGTATCAAAGATGATGACACAAGCCAGGATTCTGAACCAGTTTAGCACGTTAAGGTTGATCCTCCACCATACTTTTGTTGCAAGCTTAGACAAGCCATTCACCCATTCAGATGGTAATCTTCCATCTAGATATTCTCTTGATGCCTCTTGGTGGAGGCGCCAAGGAGTAGGGGTCAAAGATTTAAAACGAAAGCAAAGAAAATGCCCAGCTTCATAACATTGGTGTATCTTAGCACCATTCTTGTCACAGCCCATTTCCACTGAAACCCTCATCCATCCTTTGATTTCCACAGTACAGCGCTCTTCTACCCAGCTTTCCATCTTCGAGCTTCTTAAACTAAAGCTCATCCAAAACTCTGCTGCCCACATCCCATCTGTTATCTATCCAAATCCTGCATTCACGCTGATCAAGTGAGGATGTATTTATACAGTCAAAAATGGTAGGGCAATAATGATTACATTCACCCTCATGTGAAACTCACTCATTTACTGGTCCCCAGTTTGGGTTTCGTTAGGACTGATCACGGTTTTGATCCAACATGGAAGAAGCTGAATTCCAGAGCATTGTTTCCCACCATATCATTCCTACTTGGAAAGATATCATGTTCCAGTCCTGGTTCAACTATGTTGATGCTGCAGCCAAGAAAGTACACCAATACTTCTACTTCCATGAAAATCCTTCAGAAATTCAGCACGTCCCACATTTTACAGATGCATCATGGAAAGTATCCTGCGCAGATGCATCATTGCTTGGTATGGGAACTGCTTTGCATAAGACCACGAGAAATTGGTGAGCGATGATGCAAATGAACCCCCACCATCAACCAACTACATCAGCTATTCTCAATGGGGTGCCCTATGTTGGAGGCAACAGGACACTTAAGTAAAAACTTTGTTTTCTTTTCACCTCATGTACCATCCATATTATTTGTTTGTTTTAATATCGTTGGCAGATTAAAAGCACAGAAGAAACCAAAATGACTGGTTCACAGGGAAGGGGGATCAACAACTGAGCAGAATCCGGGGGGAGGGGCATAGCCAAAGAAAAAAATTGAGAATGTCTGCTCTACATCTTCCCGCTGCCTCAGGAAAACAGCTAACATATTACATGGCCCGCCCATACCACAGTCAGATTCTCTTCTCCCCTCTCCCATTTGGTTGGCATTACATGAGCTTGAAAAGGCAGTTAGGAGTTATGGACGGAGTCGCTGGAGGGGACGGGGTTTTGTGTGATGGCCTGAGCCATGTTAACAACCCTCTTCAGTTCCTTGCAATCTTGGGCGGAGAGGTTTCTGCACCACACAGTGGAGCCCCCTGACAGAATGCTTTCAGTGGTGAATCTGTAAAGGTTGTTTAGGGATGATGGTGACATGCCAAACTTTCTAGTCTTCTGAGGAAGGGGAGGCGCATGCAATTTACTGATGATTGCATCAGTACAGATGCACAAGGTCAAGACACTGGAGATGGTTGCGCCTGGTAACTTAAAACTGTCTACTACTTCCACCTCAGTACCATCCCTACTCAATGCCTGACCAATGAAGGTAATCGTGCCAAACTCCTTCTTCACCAGCCTGACTAATTGAATTGCCACTTGCATAATTCAATTGTCCCAACCTGATTTGCTCCTCAACACCTTCCATTGCCATACTGGGTTTTTTTAAACCAATAAATCATATTTTATTTAAATATCAAACTGGATTAATTTCTGTAAACCAATAACCTATTCATTCAGGTGAATCATTCTTGGTTATTTTTAATAGGTCATGGTCATGGCTTGGCTTCGCGAATGAAGATTTAGGAAGAGGGCTGTCCACATCTGCTGCAGGGTCACTGGTGGCTGACGAGGCCAATGCAGGACAGACATGCCCAGCCGCAGTGCCTGCGAGGGGAATTCTGTTCTGGGTTTGGTGCTCCTGTATCACAGTTCTTCCTCCATCTCCTTTTGTCTTCAAGGCCAGTTCTGCATCTGTTCTCGAAGGAGGAGACAAACTGGTGAATGGCATGTCATCAGGCCATGCAATCAGAAGCTAGAGCAGCTCACTGGTGAAGGTCAATGTGACAAGGACCAAGGGATTTTTTTCCAGGGTCTTTGGACCTCTTTTTCAGAGCCCCTCTGTAACGGTGGCCAGTGGAGAGTTCACCATACAGCACAATCTTGGGCAGGTGATGAGCCTCCATCCTAGAGACATGTCCTGCCCAGCATAGCTGCATCTCCAACAGCATGGTCTTGATACTGTAAACGCCGCCTGTTCGAGGACTTCAATGTTGTTGACGAAGTCACTCCAGTGGATATTGAGGTTGGTGCGGAGGCAGCGTTGATGAAAGCGCTCAAGGAGTTGTAGGTGGTGACAGCAGGTGACACAAGACTCTGAGCCATATGCCTTTCTTTTTTTTAAAAATGTTTTTATTTTTCACACTATGATACATATCAATCAAAATACATACAAACATTTCCCTCTTCCATATCCACAGTGACATTTTCTCCCCTTTTTTTCCCCTACTTTCCCACCCTCCTTCCCATCCCCCTTCAAACCCATTAAACATTCAACATATACAATACAATAAACCCATTAAACAATGTCATCACACAATGAAAATAAACAAGAAAATTGTGTCATCTATTTTTACACACTGGGTCAGTTCATTTCGTCTTCTTATCATTCTATCATTTTAGGGGGTGGAGGTCCGCAGTAGGCCCTCTCTGTTGTGTTCCATGTACGGTTCCCAAATTTGTTCAAATAATGTGACTTTATTTTTTAAATTATATGTTATTTTTTCCAATAGAATACATTTATTCATTTCTATGTACCATTGCTGTATTCTCAGGCTCTCTTTTGATTTCCAAGTTGACATTATACATTTTTTTGCTACAGCTAAGGCTATCATAATAAATCTTTTTTGTGCTTCATCCAGTTTGAGGCCTAATTCTTTACTTCTTATATTACTTAGAAGAAAGATCTCTGGATTTTTTGGTATGTTGCTTTTTGTGATTTTATTTAATACCTGATTTAGATCTTCCCAAAACTTTTCCACTTTCTCACATGTCCAAATTGCATGTACTGTTGTTCCCGTTTCCTTCTTACAGCGAAAACATCTGTCTGATACTGTTGGGTCCCATTTATTTAATTTTTGGGGCATGATATTTTGCCTGTGTAACCAATTATATTGTATCATGTGTAACCTCGTGTTTATTATATTTTTCATAGTTCCAAAGCATAACTTTTCCCATATTTCATTTTTTATCTTTATGTTTAAATCTTTTTCCCACTTGTGTTTGGGTTTATAGCTTATTTCATCATTTTCCTTCTCTTGCAGCTTGATGTACATGTTCGTTATAAATCTTTTAATTATCATTGTGTCTGTAATCACATATTCAAAGCTGCTTCCATGTGGTAACCTCAGCCTGCTTCCCAATTTGTCCTTCAAGTAGGTTTTCAGTTGGTGGTATGCAAACACTGTACCGTGAGTTATTCCATATTTGTACTTCATTTGTTCAAATGTTAATAAATTATTTTCCTAAAATCAATTTGCTATTCTCTTAATTCCTTTTCTCTCCCAATCTCTAAAGGTAAGGTTATCTATTGTGAACTCAACATATGGAAGAAGATTCACGTAGAAAGAAAAAAACAATTTATCAACTACCAAAATTATTATTGACGCAAAATCACCTAATCCCTTTCACAATAGATTACCTTTCCTATTTGCCTTTCTTCAGATGTTTGTAGTTCCAGACTCTTTTGTACAGCCTGCCAAACGTGCTGATTGCCATTGCCAGTCTGTTGTCAACTTCTATCGATTTTGGCATCTGACGAAATGGTGAACCCTAGGTAACTCAACTGGTGGACTGTCTTCAGCTCAGTCTCACAGATGGTAATGCAGGGAGGGTGGTAGTCTTCCTGAGGTGTGGGCTGATGGAGAACTTGTGCCTTTTTCAAGCTGATTTCCAGTCCAAAGAGCTCTGCAGCCTTCACATAGCAGAATGTTGTACGCTGCAAGGCCGTTTAATCAGTATGGTCAGTTTTAGTTTGATTTTGACATCATCTTTGGCACAGATACCTGAGCCAAAGGACTTGTTTCCATGCATGTACTGTCTTGTGTCCAATGTTCAATCCCCCATGAGCACCAAGTGGTAAAAGACTTAACATGCATGTTGATAAGTCCGGACGTCAGGAGTCAGGGTGAAATTCTCTATGTTGAACTCCAGAGATAAAGTTGGCAAATTGAAATCTGCTCCCATGTGCCCTGTGTCTTCTTTTAAGATAACCAATGACAAAATATTTATGATGTCAACCTCACACAAAATAACAGAATAGCAGGATATTGTGATATTCCTGTTCAAGCCTGGATATTATGCCTTGTCCGTCCTTTTACCTGGTCAACAAATTCCACATAATGAATGGTTTCAATGCTCGCAAGTCAAAGGGGTAAAAATATCACTTTAGAAATACAAATTTCTTCCATCTTGGCGCTGCTTAAAGTAAAAGCTTTTTCATTGGATAAACACCATTGCTGTTGATTTGCTCAATAACAAAACAAAACAAAACGATGTAAAGGAACATGAGTAATTCAGGTGGTTTTCGCCCAAAGACTCAATATGATACCAAAGAGTTATTTTTAATAACATTAAATTAGAAAATACATTTATTAATTATCTTGTTTATTTGTCACATTATAACAAGTACAGTGAGAAGGGTTCTTCCTCGAGCAGTCTAACAAATCAAATTTAACATGTATACAGGCATATAAAATAGAAGGGCAAGGAGCACAATTTTCTTACACACACACACACACACACACACACACACATACACACACACACACATACACACACACACACATACACACACACACACACACACACACACACACACACACACACACACACAAAGAACAATGGGTGCAATAAAATATCGACACTACTAACAATCATACTTTCCACCTACTGGTGTCAAAATGTGACAGTTCTGCCACCTAGAGGTGGATCCTGAGAACAGTTAAAGTAAAAGGACGCGAGAAATTAGCAGTGGACCGAACAAAAACGCCAACTTAAATTTACATAAAACTTTGAACAAAGAATGAATGTCAGAGGCATTTCACAGAGACTAAAGGAGAGAAATAACTGTGGCACAGAGAAGAAAATATTCCAAAAATGAGCTAAATTATAATGAAAAGGACAATAAAAGATCCCAACCGGGAACACTGACTGAACATTCCTCTCCAATGGATGTTGCCTCACCCACTGAGACCCTCCAGCTTCCTATTGCTTGCAATGAAAGTGCCTGCATGTTATTTTTGGTTAAAAAAAAATGGAATACAGTTAAAATCTAAGAAATCAAAGAAAATAGTCAAGATTAAAAAAATCTATATTTGTCAATTAATACGTCATCTGTGTGGAGAGAAACCGAGTTAAAGTTTGAGAATAATGGTGTTTCATTGAGTTCAAACATTGCCGTGGTTAACGATATCTTAATAATTTAACTGTTCTATTGATATCATTATTACTGATAGCTCAGTAATAAAATCTGGCTCAGAAAAAGATGTGTCATGCAGATGACTTTCATCTGATGAATGGTCATTGAGCTGATACATTAACTCTGTTTCTCTTTTCAAGGCTCCAGCATTTTCCGCCAGCATCTGTTCCATTTTACTTTTCAAGTTACCTGAGGTCTGTGGCATCCATGCAGCAAAAATGGTGATGACAGGCAGGAAAGTGGGAATGGAAAGGAGACTGCATCTTTGTCCTGGTGTAAACAGAAAGCCAGAAGACCGAACGATGGTCTTCAAAAATGCCAAACCCTTCAGGAGGGAGAGTTATCCTTTGCTTCGAAAGGAAAGCTGACTGCTCATGTCCTAGGGGAAACTTCCTGCATGGGAGCACCAAGGAAAACCATTAAAAAAACTGGTATTACCTTGTTGGTGCCGCACAATTGCTCAGCAAAAGGAGGTGTTCCTCCTATCCAATAGCCTACAGGTGACTCCTTGGGCAAGGTGTAGTACCTGTTTAGCCTCCCAATCAGGGTCACGTGAAGCCACAGATTGCAGATGGTGGATGGTTTTTTTACAAGCAGATTCTAGAAATTAGAATTTATGGTTGGGAAACTAAAAACGCTGGGCAGATGAATCTGATGATCAATGGCCAGGGTTACCCATCCGGTATGGACACTGCAATTGAAGAAGGCAATGGGAAACCATTTCAGTATTTTTCCCTTGTATATTTATCAACTAAGGTCTCAGCTCAAATATGTGAGCCTTCACCAAAGGCGAACAGCGGAGGCAACAATTACAATTTGGAGGGTCAGACATCGTGGCAAATGGAGAGACATGATCGCCCTCGCCGAATGGAAAGGCACCTGAATGATGTGATGTGCACGTTGATGAGTGGAATGAGCAAGTTTGTGAGCCAAGATAGAAGGGAAGGCAGAGATAAGATGTAGAAATCAGAGCAGCCAAATAGGACAAAGATGGAGTGTTCTCCTTCCCAAAGTCAAAGCTCCTTTACAACATCAGGAAAGAGCTATCCCAAGTGAAAAAGGGGTGAGTTTAATGACTTTGGAAAACATTGCATAAAAAAACAGGTTGTATTACTTGCTTGCCATTTAGACAATTGCCTCAGAATGCTCGAGGTAAAACAAACCATTTTCAGCCAATCTGTTTATTATGGATCAGTGGGATGGAGTCACGTGAAGATTGTTGCTGCAGTGATTTAGTGGGTGCAGTGTGTACATGTAAAATATGCAACTGCCATGACGAGCCGAGACAACTCGAACAGTATCTCCCAAAACCATGACGTCCGCCAGAAATCCAGCAGGCACAATGGGACACCTCTTCTCTGTGGCATCTTTGTAGATTACCCTCCACATTGACACACCTGACCATCAGTCCATCACCATTGCTGGATCCATATCCTATTCCTTAGAGTATCTAAATACAAGGAGCAATGGGGTAGTTGGAGCAGAGAGAATTGCTTCAATTCTCTCGAGGCTGAGGAGACTGGAGGCAAAGCAACAATTGATGGGAGGAGGGTGAAGAGGTTGCACCAGAAGGCAGCTCTGGATAATCTGAGTGCTGCAATGATGGGGATGGTGGAGAGATAAACATGGTTGCGGACATAGGCTTGAAGGCACAAGTTTGAAATTTTTCATGAGGGAAATGGAGGAGTGCAAAATACTTAAACCAGCCGAAGCATAGTGTTGAAGGAACATCAGTTATTAAATTAAATTTAAACATACAGACCTTTCGACCCTTGAGCCCGTAACACCCAATTGACCTACATCCCAGTACGTTTTGATCTGTGGGAGGAAACGAGCACCTGGAGGAAACCCAAGCAGATATGAGGAGAACGAACAAACTCCTGGCAAACAGCGCGGGATTTGAACCAAGTCCCCAGTTGTTGGTGCTTTAATAGTGTTGCCCTAACTGCTACGCTAACTGCAGATAGCTGAAACTCATAGAAAGGGGTATTGTCCCTCACAGTCAAGTCTGATTGTGAATTTACAGCAGCAGGTGACTGGGGCAGGTTAAAGAAGTAAAGGTAAAGGTTCCAATATTGTCATATAAGCTACATTTAGAATGTAACATCCATGAAATTCTTTAACTTTGTCAGAGAAGACAGAGAGTCGCCACTTTGCTTAGTGCCATACACAGAATTTGGACCCCAGTGAGGAATGAACTTGCAACCCTTGGTCAACAAGACAAGTGCTCTACTCTGGCTATGGAGCCACTATAGAGCCAGTCCTCCAAAGAGAAGCAGTGTTACGATGGACAGTCTTCTTCATCTTGAGCCACTGGGCGGGGAATGGGATGGAGACAGAAGACCACATGATGGGGTTTGCTTGTGACAGCTTTGTCCTCTGCACACTTCAGATGAAGAAAATTAGACAAATCTAGGTTGGGATGTCGGGCAGTTTTCTGGGTGAATGATAATGGAGTAGGGGAGGGTGGTGGGGACGAGACAACACGATCATCAGCTCTCCACATCTGTACCAGTCATTTAGACGAATGCCTCAAGATGCTCAAGGTAAAACAAACCATTTTCAGCCAATCTGTTCATTACGGATCAGTGGGATGGAGTCACGTGGTTTGTTGCTGCAGTAATGGGAGGGAGAGTGAAAGATTGGGGTGGGGGGGTGGGTAGGGATAGATGGGGGGGTGGGGAAGGAAAAAGTAAGGACTCAGTAAACAATGACCTGTAAAAGGGAGGATTGTTCCCACCAAACCACTTGGTTAATATGAGTCTGTAAAATTATAAATAAAATTTTGATTGATGCTGCAGTGATTTAATGGTTACAGTGTGTACCATGTACAACGTGCACTGCAGTTACAAGCTGATTCATCCTGGACAGCATCTCCCAAACCCATGACGTCCACCTGAAATTCAGAAGGCACAATGCAGTCCTTGCATGTTCACATCTATCTGAATGCCTTTTAAATGCAGGTATACCCCGTTTTACGAAACCAGAGCATTCCTATGAAAGTTATTTTCGTACAAGCAAAAATCCATTCAAAATGGTTTGCAAAAGCGAATTTTCGTAAAGTGAGTATTCATAAAATGGGGTGCACCTCTATTGCTGTTGTTTCTGCTTCCACCACCACTCTGACAGTCTATTCCAGGCACCTGGGCCCTTCATCAAAGTAGAAGCAACAACCGGCAAGCACTAGGCCCGAAATGTCACTTACCCTTCACTTCCTATGGATGCTGCGTGATCCAGGTTTCTCCATCACGTTTGTGTATTGAATTCAACCCCAGCATCTGCAAACTTTCTTGTTCAACTCTATCCCAGATTCCTGTCACTTACTGCGGAGAAGAGATTGGCTTCCATATCTCCTTTAAATCCACCCCACCCTCAGCTTCTCCCTGAATCTTTGCCCTCTAGTTTTTTGACTGGGAATGTTATACAAATCATTTTGGACTCATTATAAGCATATCCATCCACAAGAGCCAGGAAATGAATTGAACAGTTGAGGAGCAAGGGTAGGGAAATTCAAAGGGTAATAATGAGAGGGCAGGAAGAGAAGTTATTGCCAGAGGTAATTCTTTGTGATCAGATAAGGAAGAATGCAATCAATATTGGTGTCTCTCTGAGCTCTGCGTGTCCTGTGCTTTAATAACACTAGGACAACCATTTTTTTTCCAAAAGGTTTGCTTCCTGGAAAAAAAATGGGGGACGATGATGGACAACTTCAAGCTGAACACAAAGATAATTTCAGATTTGCTGTATCATGTAGGAAATTGGAGAAATATTAAATTAACTTTAATTGAATTTTGCATGTTTAATCGCATAATGATACTGACACATTTGTTATGGGCCCAGAGGACCCCAAAACCCAGCAGCAATAGAAATTTACCAAGACAAATGGTTACTTAAACAAAAGTTGCTTTTAATTATCTTTAAACATGAAAACAGGATCAAACTTATTACTATTAACTTAACCCCCTTCTAATTCTAAGCGCATTCTAAGTGTATGCAATCACAGAAAAATAGGTTATATCTAAAGAATGGTACGTGATGGGAATATTTTAAGGTGATCTTTGTGATCAGCAGTCCAAAATCCATAAAACACACCTAAAAGTGTTCAGGAAGCAAAATCTTCATGGTCCAGTGTAATTTGTTAATTTCACATCATTAAACCTTTCTCACAGTTCACTTGCACGAAAACGGTACCATTTAACATACAGTCTCTCTTCACACTCCCACCAAATTACATCAGCTCCCACTTTAATGCAATGAATTTCACCTGCTGATGGTCTACACATTCTGTTTATCTGTGCCCTTTTGATATCTATTATTATCTCCTTCCCTACTTACACTGCACTGACAAGCACCATGTAATCTGCAAGTTTTGAAGTTCTGTCCAGTATTTACTGTTTACCAAAAGCAGCAGGAAGCCTGGATTGAATGTTGGTGAAGATCACCACAGTCTTAAGAGCCGCCACTTACCATAACCCTTTCTAGCCAAGGCAAACAAGAAAAGCTGCAGAGGCCGGGAAACTGGAGCAATCCATACAATGCTGGAGAAACCCGTGATGCCTGATTCACTGGGTTCCTCCAGCATTTTGTGTGTTGCTACCCACAGGCCAACCTTATATCCCTGCTCTCCATTTATGCCTCATGCCCCAAAGATCCCAATGCAGCAAATATGTGGTACTTCATCCAGGGTCTAGTCAAATGCAAAACTTTCCAAACACATCATTTGGGTCCTTGGTTGTTTTACCTGACTGTATGCCCTCTACTTTTAACAACTCTGTTGGGTCTGGAATTATTTTTGTGGATTGGAGCATCAGATCGTGCCAATATATAAAAGGCAAAAAAAAAAAAAAATCAAGCCTGGGAATAAATACCTTATATTTTTAAAACAAGGACATCTCTGTTACCCACACATTCACACTCATTTTATGTGTACATTTCCCATTTGGTCCAGTCATAAAACATTCTCGCACAGTACAGGCCCTTCGGCCCACAACATAAAACTACTCCACGTTAATCTAATCCTTCCATTCCTCACACCCATAGCCCTCCACTTGTCTTTTATCCATACGCTTATCTAAGAAATTTTAAATGCCCTTATTTTGCCAGTATTTCAGTAAAGTTGGAATTCCATGAATTTGCATTGTGCTACTTGAACTTAATCCAACCTCAATCTTTCACTGCCCATTAGCTACTTTCCAATCCCCTATCAGATACAACAACATGCCTTATAAAGGACAACAGTTGGTCAGAATGCCTGTACATTTAGTCCCCCTTTTTCACTTGCAGATTCTGCGGCAGTAGGAGAAAAAAGATTTTAGAATCCTTCATGATGTTGGATCACAAGGGTTGTGGGCTCCAGTGGACCAGTTCTTTCCTGACAACAAAGGCCTTACCTGCGTTCAATCCAGCACAGAACTTTCCAAGTTGTAATATTTAAGAACTCGAACTGTTCTGACTTGCTACCCCAGAAATTTTGGTTACAATCTCTTAAAACCCAATCACTTCAAAATTTCAGTGTTCCTAATTTTCCTTATTCGACCTCGGAAGTTGAGACTGATTATGCATGGCTGAGTGCACCTTTTTTCGCATGTTCCACATTAATATTATGCTTGCCTTTATATATAGCAGGGATAGTTTGCACCCGATTTGAGCTTGGAGTGGTTAGTGTTTACATAGGGTCAGATTCAAATCGGAGGGATGCTCTCCAGAAGAGAATCTGTTCAAATTTCACTTCAATAACTTGTAGGTAAAACTGAGAATCTGGAGCAAGTTCGAGCAAAGGCTGCACAGACTGACGAGTTGTTTTCACTTCAATCAAGGGGACCAGCCCAGGTGTTCTGCACAAGAACTATCCCTCGAAAACCATGATGAGTCAAGGCCAAGGGCTCATTGACATTTTGCTGTTTGTGGCAGCTCCATTCTTTGGCTATAAATGCCTTGAGGCTTCCTGAGGTGGTAAAAGACCCAATATTGTACAGTGCACTTGTGTGTATGACAATAAACTCTCATAATCGTTAGAATGGTCATTGTACGACAGAGCATGCGTTTGCTTCATCCTTGATAGTCTAACATGGATCACAGCACCCGGCCACAACAGAAGTGTTCTGTGCAAGAATGACCCTGTTCTGTTCCCTCCCTATAAATCACTAACAAGGTGAAGGCAGCATTCAGTTAAGGACGAATTTTCTATTAGCAGGGTGTGGTACCACGAGAATCAGTAAAATTAAGATTCAAGATATTTTGATGGTCATATAATGATATGTCAAATTTGTTAACATTTGTTGACCATGAAGACACACAAAGAGGCACCACTAGCCTGGCACCCCCACCTATAAGAGAAGGAGGAGCAAAAGAGAGCCCCCTCAGAGACACCAAGTGTATGTGGATTCACCTCCTGCACCTGCAGGGTTTCTGTCCACTCCATCTATGAACCTGAGCTCCAGGTTCCAAACTACCAAAACAATTAGGGGAGCCGTTAATAGTTGATGCCCTTCAGGAGCACTGCTTGCCATTAGCACCCTCATGAATCCCGAACCCGATCCCTCATTCTCGTGAGCCTGCCTCCTTCGGCCCACAGCCTAGTGCAAGTCCTTGTGCTGTCCTGCTGCTGTGGTCACCTTCCCTGTAAGGCCCTCCACCAGGCTTCTGCTCCAGCTGAGGTGGGTGGTGTTCTCTTGTGCTGGTCTGCAGATCCCCCCAGGAGCCCACATCCCTCAAGATGCAATATCATGAAGGATTCTAAAATCTTTTGCTTACTCCCTCTGTATCTGCAGGCGCAAATAGAAAGAAGGGATCCAAATGTGCAGGCATTGTTTTGTAGCACCCTTCAATATCTGCCACAAATCAAAGTATGTTCCAGAATGGGAACAGACCATTTGGCCCATCCCCTCTTCTGTCACAGTCCTGCTATCTTCTTTTCTTCACTTACTAAATTCCTCTCTGTGACTGTTTTTGGAAGCTTTTCCTTACATCTATTTGATTCTTATAAATTTCAAACTCTCCTCACTACTTCCCAATTGCTCCAAGAATGAAAATGAATTACAGTAACCTCCATGATGTTTGGGACAAAGACATTTTTTTTTTCCATTTATTGGCACCTGCGCTCCACAGTTTTAAATTTGTAATCAAACAATTCACATGTAATTAAAGTGCACATTCCAGATTTTATTCACGGGTATTTGGTTTGACCATGTAGAATGATCCTACAATTTATACATTGTCCTTTCATGTCAGGGCACCATAATGTTTGGGACATTTGGCTTCACAGGTGTTTGTGATCACTCAGGTATGTTTAATTGCTTCATTGATGCAGGTATAAGAGTGGTAGACTTGTTTCAAAGCTTTTGATCACCTTTGGAGTCTGTAGTTACCAATTTCTCTACATGAGGACCAGAGTGGTGACAATGAAAGTTAAAGGAGCCATTTTGATGCTGAAAAACAAGAATAAAACTGTAACAGACATCACTCAAACCTTAGAATCAAACCAAGGAAGATCACCAATGCTGATGACAGAAAAGTTCTCATCATGTTGAAGTCCCCAAATCTCTGTTCAAAAGATCAGAAACACTCTTCAGGAGGCAGATTGGATCAGTCAATGACCACTGTCAGAAGAATTCATGAGCAAAATTAACAGAGGCACACAGATACAAACCATGGAAAAGATGGTATCCTTTGGATCTTGGGCAATTCCTTTACACCTCCACACTTCGTTCTTGCCATCACTCTGATATAGGTTAATCTTAGAATCCTATGTCCAGAAGACATTGTTTTTTCCAGAATTCTGCAGGCTCTTTTAAATATTTCTCAGCAAACTATAATCTGGCCATCCTTTCTGTAGCTAACTAGTAGTTTGCATCTTGCAGTGTAGCCTCTTTACTTCTGTTCATGAAGTCTTCTGCAGCAGAAGTAATCGACATATCCACATCTGCCTCCTGACGAGGGTTTCTGATCTGTCAGACATATGCTTGGGGATTTTTCTTCATTATAATGAGAATTCTTCTGTCATCAGCTGTGGAGGTCTACCTTGGAATACCAGTCCCTTTGCAATTACTGACCTCATCAGTACGCTCTTTCTTCTTAATCATGTTCCAAACTGTTGATTTTGGTAATCCTAAAGTTTGGGCAACATCTCCCACTGATTTATTCTTGTTTTTCAGCCTCATCATGGTTTATTTGATTTTCACTGTCACCACTCTGGTCCTCATGTTGTAAAATGGCTACTGCAGACTCCAAAGTTGATCAGAGTCTTTGGAGCAAGCCTAGCTCTCTTATACCAAGACCATGGTATTTTAAAAACAATAATAATTTTTATTATTTACTAGTAATAACATAATACTTCTTACTTAACCCCACTATGTGCAAAAGTATACATGTGTTTGGGTGGCATGTCCCAAACACATGTTTAGACATTATTGTGAAAAGTCAATTTTTAAAGTTTAGTCTCAGAAATCTTTTGTGTTGAAACTCTGAATCTTTACTAGTTTTCTTAAAGCTCACAACTTCTTATAAAGATGTTTTCAGAGAATTGGTTCTTCATGTGAATAATTTCCCTTTCTTGCATGGAACACGTTGATTTCACACCCAGGCCGGGATTTCATGAAGTGACGATTTTAGAACGGATATGATAGAACTGCCCTCTTATGACAAAGAGACAGTGAAGTGGCTCTTTCTCTTCAAAACCACTGATTCTGTGTACCTCCCATGACAAGGAGAACACAACACAACAGTGCCTCTCTCACTGAAAGCTACTGGTGCAATATTAAAGATGCCTTCTTGGAGGTGTAATCACGTGACATCACTCCTGATTCTGTTTGAAGTCTCATCACTTCCAAAAGTATGAATTGATGGTTCCGATTTGTCTGCTCAGGTCAAAGCAGATGGCTTTGTGTGTACACAGATTATTGAAGCAAAAGGCAGCTTGTTTGAACAGATGCCATCTCTCAGCAAACACCATTGTCTTTGCTTCCAATGAAGAATCACTTCTGACTTTATTCCTCTGTTAAACAGACGCTTTGTCTCCGAAGACCTGTCATCTCAATGTGTTATGTGTGTCTTTCCCTGTGTCCAGCCCACAAAGACCATTTACTTAAAACAATCTATTTTAACTATAGATTAATAATAACATAATTCCGTAACACGTCATTCTGGTAAATAACTTCTCCACCCACTCTCGGGCCACTTGCTTCTGAAAGTGTAGTGACCACTTCAGGACAAAAAAAAAATCAGTTATGAGCATGCCAACGTTGTGATTTTTTTCCCCCAAAGATTCATCATGACCTGCTTGGTCTTGTATTCTTTCCCTCTAATTGGAGAGCCCAAAGTCACAACTTAATTTATATTCCTGTCACTAAGAGCAGGCAACAGTGAGGAGGACAGGGTATTATAAAGACGGAGGTATGACAATTCCTGGACGAGGGGATTATCAAGACCAGCATCAACCCCGAGAGAGCTCAGGTAGTGGTGGTCAAAGGCGGGGATAAACGCAGAATGGTGATCAACTGTAGTCAAACAATTAATTGCTACAAACCGTTGGATCCATACCCCCTCCTTCCCTCACATTGCGGATATGGTCAACCAAACCGCCCAGTATCGTTGTTCTTCATGATAGACCTGAAATCCGCCTACCACCAACTCCCCATCCACCCTGAGGATCGCCAGTACACAGCTTTTGAGACAGACAGCTATCTCTACCACTTCCTCAGTGTCCCCTTCAGGGTCACCAATAGCATTTCCATCTTCCAACAGGAGATGGACCAGATGGTAAATGAAAACGACCTGGATGCCACCTTCCCATATCTGGATAATGTCACGATCTGCATGACCATGATGCGAACCTCCAGAAATTCCTCATCACCACCAAACGTCTGAATCTGACCTACAATAAGGATAAGTGTGTTTTCCACACTACCCAACTGACATTCCTTGGCTGTGTTAAGAATAGGGTCAATGACTCCAACCCCAACCGCATGCGGCCTCTGCTAGACCTCCCCCTTCCCCACAGTCTCAAGGCCCTGAAAAGATGCCTGGGGTTCTTTTCTTATTATGTCCAGTGGGTTCCAAATTATGCAGATAAACCCCATCCCCTTATCAGGTCTATTTCCTTCCTCCTGACAAATGAAGCACAGGCAGCCTTCTGCATAAAGGAGGACATCACAAAAGCTGCAACATATGTGGTGAATGAATCTGCCCCCTTCCAGGTGGAGAGTGATGCATCTGATTTCACCTTGACCGCCACCTTTAATCAGGCAGGCTGCTCCATTGCCTTTTTCCACCACACCCTCCAGGGCCCTGAAGTCCGACGCTCCTCTATAGAGAAGGAGGCTCAGGTGATAGTTGAGACAGTTCAGCACTGGAGGCATTACCTGGCTGGCAGACATTTTACCCTGTTCACTGACCAATGAGCCATGGCATTCACGTTCAACAATAAACAGTGGGGTATGATAAAGAATGATAAAATTTTGAGTTGGGGGCTCAAGTCTCCACCTACAATTACAACATCCTGTACCAGCCGGGGAAACTCAACGAGCCCAGAGATGCCCTGTCACGAGGGACATGTGCCAGCACACAGGAGGATTGCCTCAAAACCCTCCACACCAACCTTTGCCACTAGATTTTTTTCACTTTATCAAATCTCAGAATCTGCCGTATTCAATTGGGGATGTCAGAGACATGACCAGAGACTGCAAGGTCTGTGTGGAGTGCAAGCCTCATTTTTACCAACCGGGTAGGGTACACCAGATAAAAGTCACACACCCCTTCGAGTGCTTGAACATGGACTTCAAAGGCCCCCTTCCCTCCACCAACTGCAATGCATACTTCCTCACGGTTATTGACAAGTATTCGCGGTTCCCCTTTGCCATCCCCTGCCCTCACCACCATCACAGTCTCTGGGGCCCTGCGCAACCTGTTCACCCTGTTCATGTACCCATCATACATCCACCGTGACCGGGGATTCTCGTTTATGAGTGACGAGCTGCACCAATTCCTTCTGGCTATGGGTATCGCCACCAGCAGGGCCACGTTATAACCCCCGGGGGAACGGTTAGGTAGAGAGAGAGAGAAAACAGCAACTGTGTAGAAGGCCATTCTTCTTGCCCTAAAGTCCAGGGGACTGCCTATCTCTCACTGGAAGGAATTCCTTCCAGAGGCACTCCATGCCACTCGATCTCTGCTATGTACTGCCTCTAACGCTATTCCATTTAAAAAAATAGTTTATTTAAAATCAACACATATATAACAATTAGTAAATCATGAATCACACTAATAGTTTACAAATATATACCGATTAATATAGCTTCACAATCCTTTATCCGGACATCTAAAATACGGAAAGCTCCAAAATCCAGCAAATGGGGAGAGAGACAGCAGCACGTGTCGGGCGAGTGAGGGGGGAGAGACAGCAGTGCGAGGCGGGCGGGTGAGAATCCGGCAGCATGAGTCAGGTGGGCGAAGGGGAGAGGCCGGCAGTGCGAGTCAGGTGATTCTGTTCCCCAAGGGTTCCGGATAATGGATTGTGTACCTGAATATAAGAAAATGAAAAAAAAAACAATCCCTCCCCCTCCCCCTTACTAACCCTATTAAAGTAAAACCTAAATAGAACTTGTCCGTGAACTACTCTTTGCAGACGATGCCGCTTTAGTTGCCCATTCAGAGCCAGCTCTTCAGCGCTTGACGTCCTGCTTTGCGGAAACTGCCAAAGTGTTTGGCCTGGAAGTCAGCCTGAATAAAACTGAGGTCCTCCATCAGCCAGCTCCCCACCATGACTACCAGCCCCCCCACATCTCCATCGGGCACACAAAACTCAAAACGGTCAACCAGTTTACCTATCTCGGCTGCACCATTTCATCAGATGCAAGGATCGACAATGAGATAGACAACAGACTCGCCAAGGCAAATAGCGCCTTTGGAAGACTACACAAGAGAGTCTGGAAAAACAACCAACTGAAAAACCTCACAAAGATAAGCGTATACAGAGCCGTTGTCATACCCACACTCCTGTTCGGCTCCGAATCATGGGTCCTCTACCGGCATCACCTACGGCTCCTAGAACGCTTCCACCAGCGTTGTCTCCGCTCCATCCTCAACATCCATTGGAGCGCTTTCATCCCTAACGTCGAAATACTCGAGATGGCAGAGGCCGACAGCATCGAGTCCACGCTGCTGAAGATCCAGCTGCGCTGGGTGGGTCACGTCTCCAGAATGGAGGACCATCACCTTCCCAAGATCGTGTTATATGGCGAGCTCTCCACTGGCCACCGTGACAGAGGTGCACCAAAGAAAAGGTACAAGGACTGCCTAAAGAAATCTCTTGGTGCCTGCCACATTGACCACCGCCAGTGGGCTGATATCGCCTCAAACCGTGCATCTTGGCACCTCACAGTTTGGCGGGCAGCAACCTCCTTTGAAGAAGACCGCAGAGCCCACCTCACTGACAAAAGGCAAAGGAGGAAAAACCCAACACCCAACCCCAACCAACCAATTTTCCCCTGCAGCCGCTGCAACCGTGTCTGCCTGTCCCGCATCGGACTTGTCAGCCACAAATGAGCCTGCAGCTGACGTGGACTTTTACCCCCTCCATAAATCTTCGTCCGCGAAGCCAAGCCAAAGAAGAAGAAAGAAAGAATAATATAACTATATATTGATTTGAGTTGCTTTGGAGGATCTCAAAAATAACATTTTTCTAATGATACCCTTACTCATTTCAGAAAAAAAACTTCACTTGTTGGAGGACTCAAATAAACTATTTATATTTTTAGTCTCATTGTTCTAGCATATGGGCTCGAAATTGTAAAAATACAGAATATTTACCACCCAAATTATATGTATTTTTTTCTAAAGGGATACAACTTTGAATCTCTGTATGCCATCTACCAAATGCTCTAATGAAACGTCTGATTGCCAGGTAAAAGCAATACATTTCCTTGCAATTACCAAAACTAATTTGACAAATTTCAATTGAAAATCTGATAAAGATAATTTAGGAGTTATATTCTCAAAATTTCTCCATCAACAATAATTCAGGATATACCGGAAAAAGAACCCCCATAATTCATTGTTAGAACTTAACTAATAGAAATCCAAAAAGGTTTAATCTTTGAACAAGACCATGTAGAATGAATTAAAGTTCCAACATCCTTTCCACATCTAAAACATTGATCTGATGTATCCGATTTCCATCTATTCAGTTTCTGATGTGTAATATATAATTGATATAAAAAGTAACAATGAAGTAGTCTATATCTGACACTAACAGTATTAGACATAACTTGTTTACATAAATCTTGCCAAACCTGCTGATCTATTGATACATTTAGATCTTTCCTTTGACTTAAACAAACATAATTTAGGTGCTTTTTCTTGTAACATATATGCTACTGAAATAGTTTGTAAAAATTCCATCAATGTAAGTCTGTAGGATCGTTTAAAATCATATCAGATCCTAATTTCTCTCTTAAATAAGCTCTTAATTGAAAATAACAAGAAAAGTGTATTGCGAGGAAATCATATCTCATTTTTAATTGATCAAATGACACCAGCCGACCATTGTCATAACAATCACCTAATTTAAAATTCATTTATTATTCCAAATATTCAAAAACAGATGATCTTTTGGAAAAAAAAATTAAGAGGGTTAATCAATGATGTTTTTAAATGACAAAAGATTTCAAATTTATTTTTATTCCAAATATTAAGCAAATGTTTCAATATTGGAGCATTTCTATCAATTATCATCAACCTCAGTTCCCATTTATAAATAAATTCTTCAGGTATAGTTTCTCCAATTTTACTTGATTTATTTTCAACCCAAGATGGTTCAATTTTCCAAAAAAAACAAGAAATTTTAATTGTGATGCTTTATAATGATTCCTAAAATTAGAAAGTTGTAATCCTCATAATTCGTATTTCCATGTCAATTTTTCTAAAGATTTTCTTACCATTTTCCCTTTCCAAATAAATTTCATAACTGTTTATTTAAATCCTGCAAAGATTTTTTAGATATGGAAATAGGCAAAGTCTGGAATAAATATAGAATTCTTGGAAAAATATTCATCTTAATACAATTAACTCTTCCAATTAAAGTAATATGTAAGTTTACCCACTTTTTAAAATCTTCATCTATTTTCTTAAATAATGGGATATAATTTAATTTGTATAAGTTTTTTAAATTATTATCAGTATGTATACCTAAATATTTAATCTTATCTGTCCATTTAAATTGAATGTCTTTTCAATATGGTGAGTAATCCACCTGTACCTCCATTACCTCACTTTTGTCTCAATTTATATTATATCCTGAAACTTTTCCATATTCTTTCAACTGCTTATAGAATCTAAGTAATGATAATTGTGGTTGAGTTAAATACACTAACACATCAACTGTGAATAAATTAATCTTATGTTTGACCCGATTCATTACAAATACTTTCAACTGCTGATCAGAACTAATTCTTTGTGCAAGGCGTTCCATAGCCAAAGCAAACAAAGCTGGTGATAAAGGACATCTCTGTCTACTTGATCCAGTTAAATTAAATGATTGAGATACCCGTCCATTAGTTATTACTTTAGCCTTTGGATTTGTGTATCTTCTTTCTTCTTTGGCTTGGCTTCGCGGACAAAGATTTATGGAGGGGTATGTCCACGTCTGCTGCAGGCTCGTTGGTGACTGACAAGTCCGATGCGGGACAGGCAGGCACGGTTGCAGTGGTTGCAAGGGAAAATTGGTTGGTTGGGATTGGGTTTTTCCTCCTTTGTCTTTTGTCAGTGAGGTGGGCTCTGCGGTCTTCTTCAAAAGAGGTTGCTGCCCACTGAACTGTGAGGCGCCAAGATGCACGGTTGGAGGCGATACCAGCCCACTGGCAGTGGTCAATGTGGCAGGCACCAAGAGATAAAAGCTTATAAAATACAATCCAAAACCAAATTTACTCAAAACTTTAAATAAAAAATCCCATTCTATCAAAAGCTTTTCTGAATCTAAAGCCACTGCTATACTTAAGTCCTTTTTCTTTCATGCTAAATGAATTATTCTTAATAACCTTACTATATTTTATGAAGTTTGCCTATTTTTTAACAAAACCTGTTTGATCCATATTTATCAATTCAGGAAGATAGTCATTAATTATTTTTGCTAATACTTTTGCTATAATTTTATAATCAACATTTAATAATGATATAGGTCTATATGAAACTGACTTTAAAGGATCTCTATCTTTTTTAGGGATAACCGTAATTATTGCTGTTGAAAAAGATTCTGGAAGACTCTGAGATTTAAAAGCTTGTTCTATTACCTTCATAAATAAAGGAATCATCGAATCTTTAAATTCTTTATAAAATTCAACTGGAAACCCATCTTCCCCTAAAGATTTATAATTTTGTAAACAATTAAGTGCATTATAGACTTCTTGTTCAATAAAAATACTATCTAAATCATCTTTACCTGTCTCAGTTAATGTTGGTAATATCATTTGTGACAAATAATCATCTATAATTTTTTTAAATAAATCCCACGAGTCAAAAGGCTACGTGATGTTTCCCACAGCATCACATGATGTCCCTCCACTAACGCTATTCCCCATGAAAGAATTTTCTCTTTCCCCAGGAAGACCATGTCAGGGACCACCCTACCCTCTTGGCTGACATTGTCGGCATTGGTGCTGCTATGAAAACACGTGAAGGGCCATAAAACCAACCCCCTGGTCAAAAGGGTTCAGCTCCTTCACGCAAACCCCCAATATGCATATGTAGCCTACTTGGTTGGGCACGAGGAAACAGTCTCCATCCGGGATCTCGTGCACGTGGGGGATCCTGAGGAGCACACCCATCAAGCAGCACCTCCCTCCTTCCATGGACATGTAATACGTATTGTTGCACCCTCCCCCTACCCCAGTCACTCTGGCCAAGCCATCACGCGCCCCCCTCCCCCAGCAGGTCGACACAACACTGGAGGTCTGGGACAAGACAGCGGCCCCGACCGCAACCCAACAACTGGCAGTCCGCTTCTCAGTACGGAAAATCAAGCCACCAGACCGGCTTAACCTGTAATACTTTGTGCCCCATGACGCCTCACCAGACAATTTAAAAAAAATCAAGGGGTGAATGTGGTGAACTGCTGTATTCCTGATTATCTGGTTCTGCCCCATTCTGTGACTGTACCTGTGGCCCTTTCCTCTTTTAACCTTGTATAAAGTCTCTAACACCTTGAGCCTTCCCCAGAAAGCCCGGGACATGGCACAGGATGAGGTCCCTTCTCCTCTGTGAATAAAAGCCTGCAGATCAGTGACTCAGTCTCAGCCTCTCGAGTTATTTACTCCACATCAACAATAAACTCAACATCACTTCCCATTACTAAATTTTAGCCCATCCAACATTTTCTTCGATATCTTCCATTGCTGAGGCAGCTTGATTTTCTTTGCAGAGACAAATTACTTACTATCCTAGACATGATTCTACCTCTAATTATTACCACTGATTGGCTGCACCTTTCCTCTTACCTTTTTACATGCCCAGAGACATTTAAATTCATTTTTAGGTTTGCTGTCATTTTATACTCTCTTTTTGTGACCCTCTTATTTCCTTTTATACTTCTCCAAACTTTCTGCTTCTTACTTATACCCTCAACCTCACCTCCTGATCCTACTCCTTATTTTCTACATTACACTGTTTGATCTTCAGCTTTTACTGCACCATAGTTTCTTGCACGAGGGATGTCCATACACTTTACTGGAATCATACCAATATCTATTTTGTTGGCCAGCTTGTCAGTTCTCCTATTGAAATTGGTTGACCTCCAACTGCCTATTTTTACCTAAATTTGGTCCTTATCCTTTTCCATAGCTACTTAAATCTTGGAATTTTTATCTGAGTGCCGGTCTTTTTAAAAAAAAAACTAATTAGTTTTACCGAGATCATTTGTTTTACTGCCTACAAACACTATCGATGTTCCCATCCTGACTACAAATCACTTAAAACTGGTTCCAGATCACTTGCACCATTCTAAACTCATAGTTTGTCAATGTAGCTGATGGGTGTTCTGTGCAAGTGCTTCTCGGATGGTCAGGCTGGACCATACGTACTTTCTCCAGTTGGCTGGCTGGACCCTCCTCCTGTAACTGTCTCTGGCTGAAGTGGTGACTCAAACCTCTTCTGCTTCATATCTGAATGCTGGTCTTGAGGAATGCACATTTCATTTACTAGAGGAACCACAAAGAGATGGTATAGCACAGCATTCTGCACTGCTTTTTGATCACCCTTTTCACCTTTGCCATTGTCTCATTGGAGGTACAGATCTGGATGCTACTACAATGCTTCTTGGAGTGCAACCCTACCCAACTGGAGTGCAACCCTACCCAACTGGAGTGCA
Source organism: Narcine bancroftii (assembly GCF_036971445.1). NCBI lineage: Eukaryota > Metazoa > Chordata > Chondrichthyes > Torpediniformes > Narcinidae > Narcine > Narcine bancroftii. Next base: position 29,690,897 of record NC_091471.1, read on the forward strand.
ACCCTACCCAACTGGAGTGCAACCCTACCCAACTGGAGTGCAACCCTACCCAACTGGAGTGCAACCCTACCCAACTGGAGTGCAACCCTACCCAACTGGAGTGCAAAAGTTCAAAAATCAATGGGGCACATTTTATAATCGGTGTGAGTCAGCTCAGCAACTTATTCAAATTTAAATAAACCCAACTCCTTGGACAATGTCCTGTCCTGGTCACTGGTAGAACAACCACTGGGCACCCTGAAGAGCTCGTCGAAAGGATCAAAGACTTGTTGATCCAAACCAAGGCTTTTATTAGCAAAAGACAGGAGCTCTTCACAGGTGGCCGACCAGTCCGGAATGATCCGACCTGGCTAGGGACACAAACCTTTAAGGCCAAGATAATAGGCGTGGCTTAGCTCTCAGCCAATCGCTGTAAGCACAGTCTAGATACAGTAACTATATACACTATATACATTGGTGATAGATCTGTACTATCACACACCCCCACTGCCCCTGATGATCTTCTCCTGTCCATATCCAAGGATGACATGCGGGCTGCATTCAGTAGAACGAAACGGAGGAAGGCATCTGGTTCGGACAGTATTAAAAATCTGTGCTGACCAACTTGCCAAGATATTCACAGATATCTTCTACACTTCACTCCGGCAAGGTGTGTACCCACCTGTTTCAAACAGGCGTCAAACATACCCATGCCCAAGAAGAGTGTGGTATAACCTGCCAAAATGACCATCGACCAGTGGTCCTCACATTAACAGTGATGAATTGTTTTGAAAGGCTGATGTTGAGGCATTTCAGCTCCTATCTGAGTGCCACACATAACAACAGGTCTACGGCAGATGCCATCTCACTGGCTCTACACAAAGCCCTGTAACACCTGGACAGCAAAGATGGATACACCAAGCTGCTCTTTATTGACGACAGTTCAGCATTAAAAACCATCATCCCCTCAAAATTGAACTGAAAACTCCAAGATCTGGGCCTCAACACCCCACTGTATAATTGGATCCTGGATTTACCCACCTCAAGATTCCAAACAGTGAAGGTTGGTAAGAACATAACCTCCACAATCTCCATCAGTACCAGACCCCCACAGGGTTGCGTTCTTAGCCCCCTGCTCTACTCACCATATACCTATGACTATGTGGCTCGGTTCAACACCACCACCTAACAATTAGCTGATGATACCATGGTAGTGGGTTGAACAAAAAGGAGCGACGAGCCAGCATATAGGAGGGAGACTGACAACTTGGCTGAATGGTGCACCAACAAGAATCTCACACTCAATGTCGCCAAAAACAAGGTGACTGTTTATTTCAGGTAGGGAAAGCCAGAGGTGTACAATCCAGTGATCATTGGGGGATCAAAGGTGGAGAGGGGGAGCACATTTAAGTTGTTGGGAGTTACTATCTTAGAAGATCTTTCCTAGACCCAACACACTCATGGCTTCATAAAGAAAGTACATCAGCACCTCTAAATCCTCAATAGTTTCCAGAGGGTTGGTATGACATCAGAAACCCTGACAAATTTCTGCAGATGTATAATGGAAAGTGGGCTGTCCGGTTGCATCATGGTGGGGGGGGGGGGGGGGGGGTCACCAATACCACTGAGCTGAAAGCCCTGCAAAATGTAGTGGAAGTAGCCCAGTAAATCACAGGAAAAATGTCCCAGGACATGCTCTGTTCTCGCTATCAGGCAAGAGGTAGAGGTGCCAAAAGACACGTGCCACTAGGTTCTCGAACAGCTGCTACTCCCTCCACCATCAGACTCCTCAACGACAAACTCAATCAGAGACTCATTTTTGTTGCACATAATATCGTTGAAAATTTATTTTCTATGTTGGATGGTTTGCTTGCACCGTCTTCGTGTTTGCATTTCTCTCTTTTGTCGACATGTCTTTTCTTGAGTAGTTTTTTGGTCTACCGATCAGAATAAATTCAGAATAAATTCTGCATGGCCTGCAGGAGAAAGGAATTTCAGGGTTGTATGTGATGGCATGTCAATACATTTGAATTTGAACTAGAATTCTGGAACTGTGATGGTGTCATATTGTCACAGACAACAAACCAAGAAAAAAAAAGCACAATTTACAATATTTTATTTGAACTCTCACAGAGAAATAAAGATTGGAAAATATACATATGATTAAGTTGATGCCAAAAAAACTTCTGAGGTTTTTTAAAATCATAGTATGATTCCCCCCACCCGCCTCCTCCCGCACACACAGGAGAATTGCATTTTACACAAACACCATGATTTGTTTTTTTTAGGGTCAAGGAGCTTTAATACTAATTATTACTCAGTAGAGTAGTAAGAACTCGCACCTCAAGTAATAAATTGCCATGTTTTCATGTATTTTATGCTGTGAATTCTCCATTGCCAAACCATCTTAGGGACCTGAAATTGAGTATCCAGTTTTAAACATTTAGGTCATTAACTTCTGTTGTGCCAGCATGAATTGGGCAAGGAGTTTTCTTTTGATTTTATATCTGCTGATATTCAGTATGTTCTCTTCCACTTGTTTTAATATTATCACTGTCCAGCAAATATCAATGGCTATTAAATACAACTCTGAGTATAATTCACAAAGTGCTAAAATAATGAACCCTACTGTTGGAAAATTCTTTGGTTACTTATTTCAAATATTTCTTCCAAATTTCATATCAACTACTTTATTTAGAATCCCTAAATGAACAGAGTTTAAATATTTTAACACAATATATATTAGATCTTTTGTTCATATTATCCTTTGTTCATCAAACTTACCATCTTGGTGAATGGAAATTAACACGTCTGTTCTCTCCTGAAGCACTGTTTGACCTTCAGAACTGGAACTGATGTCATTCTCTTTGTTGCATTTCATTCCCTTCTTTCCTCTCCTCTCCAAAACCTTGGTGTATGTTGAAACTTCTCAGATATATTTCTTGTAACTTTACTCCAAGCAGCTTTGTATTTTCTTGACCGGATGATCGAAATCCAAGTGCACAATCTTTCCTTTACCTCCCTGCAACACTTGACACAGTTAACCACCGTCCCTGTCTACCAATATTTCCCATTCCTCTCAATGAAACTGTGCCTACTTCGTTTAATCCGATCTATAACTTTTCACTGCAACAGGTCCAAGATTGACTTCCTTTCCCATTCCTGCACTGCCCCCCTTGGAAGCCTCTTCTTAATGCATTAGGGTTAGGGATCTCAATGAATCCATCCTTCGCTCCTTTCTCAACCACGTGGCACACGTGCATTCCTACCACAATGGTGAAGTCAGCCATCATATGCACATGTCAATCAGTTTGATCTCTCTTCCTATCTCTCAACGTAATACTGCCAAACTCAACCCCTAACTTGGGGATTTTGGCCTCAGCAGCCCCCTCTGCAATTGGATCCACAACTTCCTGTTCTGCAGGCCACATTCAGGATTGATAATATCACCTCCTCCATGATTATCCACAACACCAGAGTCCAATAGGATTGTGAACTCAGTCCTCTACTTATTCCCTGTATACTAATGACTGAGTGGCAAATTCCAACTCCATCTATAAAATTACCGATGGCACCACCTTCATAGGCTGGGCCTCAAACAAAAACGATTTTTATGGAATGCTGAAGGGAGAGAGAGGGACATGGCCCTGGGGCCAAGACAACTAATCCTACCTCAATGTCAGCACATCTGAGGAGCTGATGAATGACCTCTGGGTGAAGCTCACATCCTAACATTAATGGGGCTGAGTTTTCAGTTCCTTGTAGTAAAAATCTGCAGCAAACTATCAATCAAGTGATGGCCAAGAAAGCACACCAATTCCTTTACTTCCTCAGAAGCTTGAGGAAATTTCGTACACCACCTGCTTCCTCAACAGCTTATACAGATGCACCACTAAAAGTATCCTGTAAGGATGCCTCACTGTGTGGTACAGGTAGCAAGGCAATGCAGGGAGATGTGAAACAGCTCAGACCATCATGCAAATGCCCTCCTCTCCACTGATTCCATCCAGACCTCCCGCTGCCTTGAAATAACAGCCAAAATATTAAAAGTCACCCCAGTACACGCTCTTCACCCTCACATAAGGAAGAAGATTCATGAATGGGAGATCAGTACCAAGAGATTTAAGGACAGTTTCTTTCCCACTATTACCAAATTCCTGAATGAAGATCAGACGAATTAAATCTTGCCTTTGCTCTATTCTAACTGAGCATTCTCTGTAATCCTCCACTCAGTACAATTTCATTTATTGCTCCAATGCTGAACTGCTCAAGACAAACTCTTTCACTGCACCTTTGTAGATGTGACAATAAACTTGAACTAGCCCCTCAACCCCTCCACATCATTTAACATGATTGCCCAGTTCCCAACCTTGTTTGAAATGCACAGATACACACACACATAAACATACATACACGCATGCATTCATATAGACACAGATATAGATAAACATATAGAGGCATATATAAAGTGGCTGGATGGGAGAATCTGGAGAGTAGCAGTGGATGATGGCTTCTCAAGACTGGAGGCCTGTGACTCGTGGTGTGCCTCAGGGATCAGTGCTGGGACCATTGTTGCTTCTCATCTATATCAATGATCTGGATGATAATGTGGTAAATTGGATCAGTAAGTTTGCAGATGACACTGATCGGAGATGTTGTGGCCAGTGAAGAAGGTTTTCAAAGCTTGCAGAGGGATCTAGGCCAGCTGGAAAAATGGACTGAAAAATGGCAGATGGAATTTAATGCAGACAAGTGTGAGATGTTGCATTTTGTAAGGACAAACCAAGAAAGGACACACATGGTGAATGGAAGGGCAGTAGAACAGAGAGATCTAGAAGTACAGATTGTATTGTGTGCAGTTTGGTCACCTAACTACAGGAAAAATACACTAAAGATAGAAGGAATGCAGAAGTTTACTAGGATGTTGCCCAGACTTCAGGAACTGAGTTACAGGGAAAGGTTAAACAGGTTAGGACTTTATTCCCTGGAGCGCAGAAGAATGAAAATTATGAGGGGGGTAGACAGAGTAAATGTAGATAGCTTTTTTTCCACTGAGGGTAGATGAGATACAAACCAGAGGACATGGTTTAAGAGTGAAAGGGGAAAAGCTTAGGGGGAATGAGGGGGAACTTCTTCACAGAGAGAGTGGTGGGAGTGTGGAACAAGTTGATAGTTGAGGTGGTGAATGCAGGCCCAATTTTAATACAAGAATTTGGACAAGTATATGGATGGGAGATGTATGGAGGGCTATGGACTGGCTGCAGGTTATTGGGACTAGTAAAAAAAAATGGTTTGGCACAGGGCTGAAGGAGTCTGTTTCTTTGCTGTAGAGTTCTATGGTTCTAAAGCCAAAAGGCATGGTTTTTCTGAGAAGATTGTCCCTTTCCAACTGTTTTCACACCATTGATGCAACTCTCTGGTCTTTACTTCCCAGGATTTGCCATTCTCCAATCCCCCAGCACCTCCCCTGTTGAGATCATTCTCAGCACCCAAGCAAGCTCTTCCCTTGTTTCCCCACAACAACCTGGGGCATATTTTATCCAGTCCTGGAGATTTATCATAACATTTTTAAGAAGATCCAGTACTTCCTCTTTCTTTATTTCAATATGGTCAGCGCACACCTGCAAGCATGTCTGTTCTGACATCACCTTGACCAAAGTCCTTTTCACTGGTGAATACTGAAGCAAAGTATTGAGTTAGGACCTCCTCAATCTCTTCTGCCTCAGGCACCTTGCCTCCTACCTTCACCCTCATCATGCTTCTGTTCTTCATGAATGCACAGAATGTGTTAGGGTTTTCCATAATTCTACTTAATCTTAAAAGGGAGCGGAGTGTTGTAATTTTGGGACCTCACTGAAAGAGGAGGAGTGAAGGACACAGGAGAGTTGTGAATGTCGGGAACCAACTGGAGGTGAGTGGAGTTTAAAAGGGAGTGGACAACTAGTCAAGGGTTAAACAGAACAGTGATTGGTGGGAGGAGTAATAAAAATAAGGGGCAGTGACAAATGAAGAGGGGCAGTGACAAATGAAGAGGGGCAGTGACAAATGAAGAGGGGCAGTGACAAATGAAGAGGGGCAGTGACAAATGAAGAGGGGAAGTGACAAATGAAGAGGGGCAGTGACAAATGAAGAGGGGCAGTGACAAATGAAGAGGGGCAGTGACAAATGAAGAGGGGCAGTGACAAATAAAGAGGGGCAGTGACAAATGAAGAGGGGCAGTGACAAATGAAGAGGGGCAGTGACTAATGAAGAGGGGCAGTGACTAATGAAGATGGGCAGTGACAAATGACGAGGGGGAGTGACAAATGAAGAGGGGCAGTGACAAATGAAGAGGGGCAGTGACAAATGAAGAGGGGTAGCTCACACAGAGCATGCAGGAGTGAGTCTTAGAGGCTTTAGATCATGAGGCTTCAGTGCTTGGGTGCTGAGAATGATCTCTGGCACAGAGGCTGGCCCCTCGGCTCAGAAGGGAAGGTGGGGGGAGAAGAGGAGGCTATGGTGATTAGGGACTCAGTTAGATGAGTAGATAGGAGGTTCTGTGAACAAAATCAAGGCTCCTGGATGGTATTTTGCCTCCCAGGTGCCAGGGTCAGGGATGTCTCTGATCGAGTTCACAGCATTCTGGAGGGGGAGGGTGAGCAGCCAGATGTCGTGGTCCATGTGGAGACCAATGATAGAGACAGACGTCTTGATGAGGTCCAGAAGAGGGAATATAAGATAAAAAGTTAAAAAGCAGGACCTCAAGGGTGGTAATTTCGAGATTGCTGCCTGTACCACATGCCAGAGAGGGTAGGAATAGTAAGTTGTAGCAGATGAATGTGTGGCTGAAGAGTTGGTGCAGGGGTTCAGATTTGTTGATCATTCTGGGGAGGGTCTGACCTGAACAAGAAAACAGGCTGCAGCAAAACTGGAAAGGGACCAATATCCTGGCAGGGAGGAAAGCTAGAGCTGTTGGGGAGGGTTTCAACTCATTTGGCTGGGGGTGGGGTGAGTGGGGGGGGGGGGGGGGCAACACCCAGAATGTGTTTGCAGAGAATAGGGCAGAAGGTCAAAAGCATGATGCTATGTGTTCTGAGTTAGTGTAGCCAGTTTGAGAGTTTGAAATGTGTCTATTTCAATGCTAGGAGTATTAGGAATAAAGGGGATGAACTTAGAGCATGAATCAGTATGTGGAACTAAGATGTTGTGACCTTTACAGAGACTTGGCTGGAGGAAGGGCAGGATTGGCTGATGCAGGTAGTAGGGTTTAGGTGTTTTAAAAGGAATAGGATGGGAGGAAAGGGGAGTGGGGTGGGTGAGGGAGTAGTATTACTGGCCAGATATAGTATCATAGCTATGGAAAGGGAGGAGGTTGTGGAGGGAGTGTTCACTGAGTTGGTGTGGGTGTAAGTCAGAAATAGGAAGGGAGCAATCACTGTGCTGGGAGTAATCAAGAGGCCCCCAAATATCACTCGGGATACTGAGGAGCAGATAAGTAGGCAGATGAGAGACTCGTTCAGAAAGTCTTGAGGCATGGGATCCATGGAACCTTGGCTGAGTGTATAAAAAATTGGCTTGCAGGTAGAAAGCAGAGAGTAGTAGTAGAAGTATTCTTCCTGGAGGACAGTGACTAGCAGGGTATTACAAGGAAATGTTCTGGGACCACTGCTCTTGGTGATTTTTATAAATGACCTGGATGAAGAGGCGGAAGGATGGGTCAGTAAGTTTTTAGATGATACGAAGGTTGGAGGAGTTGTGGATGGAGCTGAGGCTTGTCGAAGATTACAAAAGGATATAGAAAGGATGCAGATTTGGGCGGAAAAGTGGCAAATGGAGTTCAATCCTGAAAAATATGCATTTTGAAAGGATAATCCAGAAGGCTGAGAAAAGGATTAATGGTCAGTCACTTAAGAGTATGGATGAACAGAGGGACCTTGGGGTCGAAATCCACACATCCCTCAAGGTCACCGCACAGGTTGATAGGACATTTAAGAAGGCCTATTGGATACTGGGCTTCATTAATAGGGGGACTGAGTTCAAGAAGAGGTCACGTTGCATCTCTACAAATCTTTGGTGAGACCACACTGAACATATTATGTTCAGTTCTGGTCACGACATTACGGGAAGGATGTGGAAGCTATGGAGAGGGTGCAGAGGAGATTTACTAGGATGTTACCCTCTTTTCAATCTTCTTCAGCATGATGCTGAACCAAACCATGAAAGACCTCAACAATGAAGACGCTGTTTACATCCGGTACCGCACGGATGGCAGTCTCTTCAATCTGAGGCGCCTGCAAGCTCACACCAAGACACAAGAGAAACTTGTCCGTGAACTACTCTTTGCAGACGATGGCGCTTTAGTTGCCCATTCAGAGCCAGCTCTTCAGCGCTTGACGTCCTGTTTTGCGGAAACTGCCAAAATGTTTGGCCTGGAAGTCAGCCTGAAGAAAACAGAGGTCCTCAATCAGCCAACTCCCCACCATGACTACCAGCCCCCCCACATCTCCATCGGGCACACAAAACTCAAAACGGTCAACCAGTTTACCTATCTCGGCTGCACCATTTCATCAGATGCAAGGATCGACAACGAGATAGACAACAGATTCTCCAAGGCAAATAGCGCCTTTGGAAGACTACACAAGAGTCTGGAAAAACAACCAACTGAAAAACCTCACAAAGATTAGCGTATACAGAGCCGTTGTCATACCCACACTCCTGTTCAGCATCACCTACAGCTCCTAGAACGCTTCAACCAGCGTTGTCTCCGCTCCATCCTCAAAATTCATTGGAGCGACTTCATCCCTAACATCGAAGTACTCGAGATGGCAGAGGCCGACAGCATCGAGTCCACGCTGCTGAAGATCCAGCTGCGCTGGGTGGGTCACGTCTCCAGAATGGAGGACCATTGCCTTCCCAAGATCGTGTAATATGGCGAGCTCTCCACTGGCCACCGTGACAAAGGTGCACCAAAGAAGAGGTACAAGGACTGCCTAAAGAAATCTCTTGGTGCCTGCCACATTGACCACCGCCAGTGGGCTGATATCGCCTCAAACCGTGCATCTTTGTGCCTCACAGTTCGGCAGGCAGCAACCTCCTTTGAAGAAGACCGCAGAGCCCACCTCACTGACAAAAGACAAAGGAGGAAAAACCCAACACCCAACTCCAACCAACCAATTTTCCCCTGCAACCACTGCAACCGTGTCTGCCTGTCCCGCATCGGACTTGTCAGCCACAATCGAGCCTGCAGCTGACGTGGACTTTTACCCCCTCCATAAATCTTCGTCCGCGAAGCCAAGCCAAAGAACCTGGATTGGAAAATAAGTATTATGAGGCAAGGTGAGCAGAGCTGGGACTTTTTTTCTTTGGACTGTAGGATGAGAGGAGACTTAATAGAGGTGTGTACAAGATTATGAAAGGCATAGATAGGGTACATAGGAACATAGGAAGAAGGAACAGGAGTAGGCCAAAAATGGCCCATCGAGCCTGCTCCGCCATTCAATATGATCATGGCTGATCTAATTTATGACCTAACTCCACCTACTTGCCTTCTTCCCATATCCCCTAATTCCTCTATCTTGTAAACATTTATCTAACCGAATTTTAAATATGTTCAATGAGGCAGCCTCAACCACTTCCCTGGTTAGAGAATTCCAAACATTCACTACTCTCTGGGAAAAACTATTTTTCCTCATCTCTGTCCTAAATCTACTCCCCCGAATCTTGAGACTGTGTCCTCTCGTTTTAGTTTCCCCGGCCAGCTCAAAAAACCTTCCTACATCTATCCTATCCATACCCTTCATAATCCTATATATTTCTATAAGATCTCCTGTCATTCTTCTGAACTCGAGCGAATACAATCCTAGACGATTTAATCTTTCATTTAAGTCAACCCCTTCATCCCAGGGATCAACCTAGTAAACCTCCTCTGGACCGTCTCCAAAGCCAGTATATCCTTGCTCAAATATGGAGACCAGAACTGGACACAGTACTCCAGGTGCGGTCTCACCAGTACCTTATACAGTTGCAACATTACCTCCCTACTCCTGAATTCAATTCCTCTAGCGATGAAGGCCAACATTCCATTTGTCTTCTTAATAACCTGCTGCACCTGCAACCTAACTTTTTGCGATTCATGCACAAGCACTCCCAAGTCCCTCTGCACAACAGCATGCTGTAGTTTTTCACCCTTTAAATAATATTCAGCTCTTTTATTTTTCTTGCCAAAGTGGATAACCTCACACTTACTAACATTGTACTCCATCTGCCAGACCTTTGCCCACTCATCCAGCTTAACTATATCCCTCTGCAGACTCTCCACATCCTCATTACAATTTGCTCTTCCACTCAATTTGGTATCATCCGCAAACTTGGCTACACCACATTTTGTCCCCTCCTCCAAGTCATCAATGTAAATGATGAACACTTGTGGGCCTAACACTGACCCCTGCAACACCCCACTTACCACTCTCTGCCAACCTGAAAAACTCCCATTTATCCCGACTCTCTGCCTCCTGTCAGACAACCAATTTTCAATCCAGGCCAATATACTTCCCCGGACTCCACTTTCCTGTAACTTACTGAGAAGTCTCTTGTGTGGCACCTTATCAAACGCTTTCTGGAAATCCAAATATACAACATCAACCTGTTCCCCTCTATCCACCGCACCCATTATATCCTCAAAGAATCCTAACAAGTTTGTCAAACAAGATCTTCCCTTTCTAAAACCATGCTGCGTCTGCCTGATTGAACCCTTACGTTCCAAAAGATTCACTATTTCATCTTTAATGACGGCTTCAAGCATTTTTCCAACTACAGACATCAAGCTAATTGGCTGATAATTTCCAGTCTTCTGCCTACATCCCTTCTTAAAAAGTGGCGTGACATTTGCTGTCTTCCAGTCTGCCGGGACCTGCCCAGAATCCAAGGAATTTTGGTCTATGACCACCAATGCATCAACTATAACTTCTGCCATTCCCTTCAGAACCCTTGGATGCATATCATCAGGACCAGGTGATTTGTCTGGCTTTAGTCCCATTAGTTTCTCCATCACTACTTCCTTTGTAACAACTATTTTATCAAGGCCCTCCCCAACATTCGCATCCTTAACTCCGCACTTGGGCATGCTGGACGTGTCTTCCACCGTGAAGACTGACACAAAATATTTGTTTAATGCCTCGGCCATTTCCTCATTTTTTGCTACCAGTTTTCCTTTCTCATCCTCCAAAGGTCCTATGTTAACTCTGGCCACCCTCTTCCGTTTTATATATTTATAACATCTTTTGCTTTCTGTTTTTATATTTTGTGCCAATTTACTTTCATAATCCTTTTTCCCATTTCTTATTACCCGCTTTGTAACCCCTTGTTGTCTCTTAAAGCTTTCCCAGTCTTCCAGTTTCCCACTGCTTTTTGCAGCTTTGTACACCTGCACCTTCAATTTTATACTCTCCTTTATTTCCTTTGTTAACCACGGTTGATTTTTCCCTTTCTTGCTGCCCTTTTTCCTGACAGGAATATATTTTTGTTGAGCATTACAAAATATTTCTTTGAAAATCTTCCACTGTTCCTCAACTGTTTCATCAATTAGCCTGTGCTCCCAGTGCACTCTGCCCAATTCCTCCCTCATCCTATGGTAGTCACCCCTGTTTAAGGGTGGACAGCCAGTGCCTGTTTCGCAGGGCAGGAATAGCAAACACCACAGGACATACGTATAAAGTGAAGAGAGGGAAGTTTAGGGGAGATATCAGGGGTAAGTTTAAAAAACAGAGAGTTGTGGGTCCCTGGAATGCCTTGCCAGGGATGGTGGTGGAGGCTAAAACATTCAGGGCATTCCTAGACAGACTCAAAGATGGAAGAAAAATAGAGGGTTCAGGGGAAGGGAACTTTTTTTAAAAAAAAAGGAATATATGAGATGGCACAACGTCAAGGGCCGAAGGGTCTGTAGTGTTTTAAGTTCTTGTCAAGGCCTTCACATGCTCCCTTCTAGCTGTTCCATGTCCTTTCTTGGTTTCTCCTTGGTTACCATTCCTTCTCCCTCTTGATTTGCTGCCTCACCTGTTTTGTCAACTGTGGTTCCCTTTTCCTGCCTCAGTGGGGCAACCTATCTAGAACCCAGTGGAAATGGTCCCAAAACATTCTCCACATTACTTCTGTGCTTTCTCCCAGAACATCTGCTCCCAATTTACTCTCCCTAGTTCCTGCCTCATCCCATTGTAATGAGCCCTGCCCCCAATTACACACACTACAATTTTGGTTGCTTTTCCCCTTGTCCAATTTTGCTCAAGCTCAGGTAATCATTATCACCATCAATGAAATGGTCCCACACTGAGAAGCCACTCATCTGACCAGGTATGGTCTCATTAACTGGTCCACATTCTGTGTCAGGAATCCTTCCTGGGCACAGTTGATAAAGTCTGTCCCCATCTTGCAGTAAGGAGGTGACCGTCAATAGTTGGGAGTTGGTCTCCCAAAACAACCCCGTGATTTCTGCACTGTTCCAAAAATCTGTTGATTTTCATCTGTTCCTCAGTGTCGTGAGGGCTATTTGGGGGCCTGTAGAAAACTCCCAATACAGTGATTGCTCGCCTTCCTATTTCTGACTCCACCCACAACAACTCAATAGACGCTCCACACGGCATCCTCCCTTTCTGCAGCGGTGATCCCACCCCTTTTAAAACATCTAACCTTAGCACTTGCATCAGTCAATCCTGTCCTTGCGTCAGTGATGTCTCTGTAACAGCCACATTATAATTCGATGTATTGATCCATGCTTCATTCATCTCCTTTATTTCAAATATTCCTTGCATTGAAATAGACACGTTCCCCTTCTTCACAAACCTATAACATATTGCATTATCCTTTCCACCTTCTGCCCTCACATTCTGGTTCCCAACCCTTGCCAAACTAGTTCAAACTCTCCAACAGCTCTAGCAAACCTGCTCTCCAGGATATTGGTCCCTCTCCAGTTCAGCAGTTCAGCACCCTCACTGGCGCGTGACACAGGCAGCAATCTGGGATCAACACCCTGGAGGCCCTGCTTTTCAGCTTCCTTCCTAACTCCCTATATTTTCTCTTGAGGACAACACCTATCTTTGTCATTAGTACCAACATGGGCCAGGACATCTGGCTGCTCACCCTCCCGCTTTAGAACGCAGTGGACTCGATCTGAGAGATCCCTTACCCTGGCACCTGGGAGACAGCATACCATCCAGTAGTCTCAATCTTGTTCACATAACCTCCTATCTATTCAGCAATCAACTCCCAATCACTAGAGTTCATCTCTTCTCCCCTCCACCCTTTCCTTCTCAGCTGAAGGGTCAGACTCTGTACCAGAGACCTGGTTGGTCATTTCCACCCCCCTTCCCAAAAGTATTCAAAACATTATACTTCTGATTGAGGTGAACAGCCTCTGGAGTGCTCTGCACTGACTGCGTAATTATTCCCCTTCCCTCTCCTAACAGTCACCTAGTTACCTTCCTCTTGCCTTTTGGGTGTGACTGTCTCCTTTTAGCTTCCATCACCCCCTCTGCCTCCCGAATTATCCAGCGTTCATACTGCTCCATCTCCCTATTATGCTCTGCAAGGAGCTGTAGTTGGATGCACCTCTTGCAGGTGAAGTCATTGGGGATAATAATGCTCTCCCAGGTTTCCCACATCTTGCAATCAGAGCATTCCACTGCTCAAGCAACCATCCTCACTGCCTACTCTTTGCTATTATACAAAAACTTTACCTCACCTTACCTATTGCATGTCCTCAGCCTCTGCTTGCTGAAACATCTTGAGCCACTCCTACACTGGGCCACTCACACACTGGCCACTCTGCTTGAGCTTCCCTTCTTTTTATATGCTGCAGGCTCTATCTATAGTCCAGACTTCAACCAATCATTACTCCGCTTACATTTAACCGCTCCTGAAACAAAACCAACTGTGGAGTTCTGGCTCTATCTCCCCCCCCTAACACCTCGTTCACCTCTCGATCCTAGTTTAACGTAATCTCACCTCTCTGTTGCCGAAACCTTCATTCAAACCATTGCTAACTTCATACTTAACTATTCCATGTATCACATCATTATCCTTTTTTGCCACTAGGCTCTTTACACATCTGAATTTCTCGTTCTCTCATGTTCCTCACTGGAAACTAGTTTCTTCTCTAATTTCTATCAGTTTCCTTGGATCACTTAGAAACTTGAAGTTCTATTTGTTTCAAGAGATGCTACCTCATCTGCTGAGTATTCAAGCATTACTATTCTAATAGTTTCCCAGAGGTGTCCCATTTTACATTCACTAAATATCCTGCTGCCTCCTTCATCTCACCACCATTAAATCACTGACCCTTTCTGATCTTGATTCATGGAATCAGTCATATTGAAAGAGGGCCTCCAGTCCTGCATCAAGCACCAATTTAATTTCAATAAACCCCCATAGAGTTATGCAGCACGGTCCCTATTGTCCATGTCAGTCAAGTTGTTAACCTGAGCTAGCTCCATTTGGTTGTGTTTGGCCCATAATCCTTTAAACCTTTCCTATTCATGTACCTGTACAAACAATGCAATTGTATCAGTAGCTACAGCTTCCTCTGTCAGTTTACCCTCTCTGCCCCTTGGGTCCCATTTAAACATTTCCTTTTCCATCTTAAACATACCCTCTAGTTTAGACTCCCTTATTGATGGGGAAAAGAGTGACCTTATCTCAATTATATACATCCCTGTAAAAGTCACTCCTCAGCTTCTTCCACTGCAGGGAATAAATTCCCAGCCTATCCAGAGCACCTCCTTATATCTTAAGCCTGACGGTCCTGGTAATACCCTGGTGAATCTTTTCTGCACCCTTTCCAATCCTACATCAATCCTATTTTACTCTCTCCAACATCTCGAATTTAAAAGTTTCTTCAGTCCACTGCCTTTCCACTCAATTCTCCAGCTTTGTTAAAACATTGACAAAATTGACAAGCATTTTGGTTTTCCTCATTTAATACCAACAATGATAGGGGCGCCAGCAACATCTTAAACCTTCCACCTTGCACCAAAATCTCAGCAATCTTCTCCGCCTTAAGAGTCAACTCAAAGAAAACGCGTCTTTGACCAAGCTTGTACCATCAGCCACTTTGTTTGGCAGCCACTTTCTCCAATACCCTTCCCTCAAAGCATATATCATTTAACATTAAGATATTATACAAGTTCATGTTATTAATATGTTGATTTTCTGGAGTCAATTCTATCTTCATGTAAACCAAGAAACAGCACATTTTAATCTAAATATTTGGACATTAAAATTGGAGAGGAAAAATAATAGTTGAGATAAATAAGACGTTTTCTGTCTTTTTGTTTTATTTCTTTAAAATAATTCATACAAATGGTTACAGTCACAAAACATGATTATTTCAACCAAAATATTGCTAGCCTACCACATTAACAGGAATTGATGTAGGCAAAGAAATGCTGCTACTTTCCAGTAGTTTAGTGCCTGTACGCATACCACTGATGTGCATTTAAACCGGTGAGGATATGCATGGTTCTGCTTTGTATGAAATTTCAAACAAAATCTCTTTTCAACATTTTCCTCAGCTCCCAGGAAAGTAATGGGAATCCATGCCGAAAAGATAATGAATTAAAAAGTGTTGTTTTTTTAATTAGTTGATACTAAAATAAAAGGATAAGCAGTTACAAAACAATGCACTGCATGGCAAAGAACACAAAACAAGTGGGAATTTACCTTAGTTTCCTGAGACGTCTGAAAACTGCCTCTTTTTGGGCGTGAATTTAATGTATAAAAGAAAGATCGTTTTCTTTTTCAAAAATCAGTTTTACTGAATATCTCCCTTGGTTTCTGTTTCACAGCTAAGCGAACAAACCCTCAAGTTCTAAAACTGTACACAGACATAGTACATTCATGATAGAATTAACTACTAGAACTTTTCTTGCTCACAGGGAACCCATATGACATAGAAACAGTTAATCAGTCCACTGGACAGGGACAAGCTACAATTTAACAGAGGAACAAATTTTACCAAATTTCTTCTTCTCTTCCACGCCTTTAGTTGAAGTTGGACCAGTTTCTAATCTCGGTTATTTCCATAGTCCACTGTTCACCATATCAGGTATTTAATGAACATTTCTGGTGAAAATCTTGGGTGAGGAATGCGGTCCATCTGGCTACAATTGGTCGCCCGTGTGATCTCTGTCAGACTCTGGTTTGACTGTTTGCCCTGGGGAAGGGGCATGTGGTGGATGGGTGACTGTGGAGAGGCTGTGCGATAACTGCACAGCGCTCGGCGCTATTCCTTCGACAGGCGGTGGCAGTCCACTGGGAGCCACTCCAACGACACCTGGTGGATACCTGAGGTGGTGTGAAAGGGAGATAAAAATTAGCCATGGATTGCACAGAATGCCCTTCTCAACAATACAATGAAATGCAAGCAAATTAGAAGACATGAACAGAAACTGGAAGTCTCATGGGTAAACTATCTGGTGGTTGATGATGCTCAATCACCCTCTTTGAATCGAAGTACAAAGACAAATAAATGTATGACACCGAGATCAAATATTATACAATATATTTAGGTTCTGGCAATATTAATAGCAAAAGCTTGCTGCTTGAAGCCTTCCTTACTTCTGTTTCCAACGTGACAAAACTTTATAACATTTCCTCATCAGTTTTACGAACACAATGCTTTCCTCGTCATTTCCAAATATCCTGCAAGACACATTTTTTTCTCCAGCTGTGCATGTTCACAGTTCAGCTCCACCAAGTCCTCTCTTCTCCCAAAATGCAAAATTTATCGCCTTCTTCATCTGACCTTTGTCACACAACTTGATTGGCCCATGCTATTCTAAAATGCATTAGTGACTACATGTTCAAAGTACTTTTTTGATTGGGACACCCCATGGATGACTAACTCATGATTAAGACAGTTTCCTTCTTTCTTGGATATACAGTACAAAACATTTGTACCTCAGTAAGAAAGTTAAATCCAAACCTCCTACCAGCATGAGGATTTACTTTGAAGTTGACACTCGCAAACAAAGAATGTTATGCTGTTGCAGCTACCATTCTTCGGATTAGAACAAAAACTTTGATTGCATCTTCACTTCAGCTACACCTTAAAAATTCCTAACCATTATTTGAAGTTTAAGGAGGTAATATTACTCAATATATATGAGAGCAATCATCCTAATGCAGATATGAAATCCAGTCGTAATACAACAAGCAAGAGGAGGAAGAACTCCAGAAAATTCTCATCCACAGCACAAAGGAAGCTCTGCTTATTTGCTGAGAACTGGTTCTGTGCTCTAGACGTGCTACTATTTGATTACGCAAAAAGTTGCATCTGCATGAATGGAAATTCTTCATGTGGGAAGCTTTGAGGAAATCGGACAGCTGCAGTGCTAATAATGGTGATATTATTCCTAGAACTCCTAGAACGCTTCTATCAGCGCTGTCTCTGCTCCATCCTCAACATTCATTGGAATGTCTTCATCACCAACATCGAAGTACTCGAGCTGGCAGAGTCCGCAAGCATCGAATTCACGCTGTTGAAGACCCAACTGCGCTGGGTGGATCACGTCTCCAGAATGGAGGACCATCGCCTTCCCAAGATCGTGTTCTATGGCGAGCTCTCCACTGGCCACCGAGACAGAGGTGCACCAAAGAAGAAATCTCTTGGTGCCTGCCACATTGACCACCGCCAGTGGGCTAATATCGCCTCCAACCGTGCATCTTGGCGCCTCACAGTTCAGCGGGCAGCAACCTCCTTTGAAGAAGACCGCAGAGCCAACCTCACTGACAAAAGACAAAGGAGGAAAAACCCAACACCCAACCCCAACCAACCAATTTTCCCATGCAACCGCTGCAACCGTGCCTGCCTGACCCGCATCAGACTTGTCAGTCACCAAAGAGCCTGCAGCAGACATGGACATACCCCTCCATAAATCTTCATCCGCGAAGCCAAGCCAAAGATTCCTTACTACTGCAAGAAGGAGAACAAGACCATTCAACCACTGATACCTTCTTTGCCATTGATAAAGATCAAATGTTGTATAATTTATAAAGCTGTACAGCACAGCAACTGGCCATTCTGCAGCATCATGAATTAGACCTTTATCCCTCTATAGTTTGTCCATTTAAGTTTCTGTTTAAATGTCTCTGAAATGCAATGATTGGATCTGACTACACCACCTCCTCTCATAGCAGGTTCTAGATCACAATTTACTGTGTAAAAACTTACTTTTCAAATTCTCTTTAAAACTACTTCCTCTCACCTTAAACCTACACTCTCTTGTCCAACAATGGGAAAAAGATGCACCATCTACTGTATCTATCCATGCCTCTTATCATTTCATATAACTGTCTAGTTACCTTTCCTCCAGAGAAAAACAGTCCAGCCTATCCAATCTCTTCCCATAACAGAGGTCCTCCCATGTTGAATAAACCTCTTCTCCTCTTCTGCAGTGACCAGAACAGGAAATAAGACTCCACGTGCAGCCTAACTCAATGGATGTAAATTTGTTACATCTCTACTTTTACAATCTCCACCCTAATCCACGAAGGCAAGCATGCCAAATGCCTTCTGCACCATGACACCTACCTATGTTTGCACTTTCAAGTTACGTAAAACATTACAGCACAGTACAGGCTCTTCGGCCCACGATGTTTTACTGGCCTATATAAACCTCTTTTTCACCTGAGAATTTTTCCTTTCATCCATGTGGCCAAGAGTCTTTTAAATGACCACATTGCACCAGCCCCCACCGCCACCCTTGGCAATGCAGTCCAGGCACCCCCATAAATTTTCCTCCTCTCACTTTGTGCACATGTCCTGTGGTGTTGGCCTGGAAAAAAGGTGCTAGCTGTCCACCTGTCAATGCTTCTCATAATCTTGTGGACCTCTATTAAGTCACCTTTCATTCTTCTTCTTCCAAGAGAAAACCCTTAGTATTGCTTATGACATGTTCTCCAATCTAGGGAACATCCTGGTAAATCTCCTCTGCATCCTCTCCTTAACTTTTACATCCTTCCTGTAATGAGGCAACCAGAACTGAACACAATATTCCAAAAGCATGGAATAACCAGAGCTTTATAGAGCTGCAACATTACCACTCAACTCTTGCACTTAATCCCCCAACTAATGAAGGCTTTCAAGTTTGACATTGCAAAATTCATCACTTCACACTTATTCGGATTGAATTCCACCTGCCACTATTCTGCATTCTGTCTTCTTTTTCTTTGGCTTGGCTTCGCGGACGAAGATTTATGGAGGGGGTAAAAAGTCCACGTCAGCTGCAGGCTCGTTTGTGGCTGACCAGTCCGATGCGGGACAGGCAGACACGATTGCAGCGGTTGCAGGGGAAAATTGGTTGGTTGGGGTTGGGTGTTGGGTTTTTCCTCCTTTGCCTTTTGTCAGTGAGGTGGGCTCTGCGGTCTTCTTCAAAGGAGGCTGCTGCCCGCCAAACTGTGAGGCGCCAAGATGCACGGTCTATATCCTATTGAAACCTATTGTGAGAGATGGGAAAATTGACCTAAAATTATGAACATGGAAGAAACTAAAGTTCATCAGTAAAATGGCTGAAACCAGTTCAAACAGGATAAGTTTGGGGCTTAGGATGCAGGAAAGCAGAGTCAGCACGATTAACATAAGAATCTTCTATCCTTTGTGACAAGACCATAGGACTAAGATAAGGAATGGTAAGGTACAATAGAATGTAGGAAGTTGAGGTAGTCTGGATCAGATAAGGGTCTCCTAGCCCTGGACAGAAGTACCAAGTCATACATTTCTAATTAGCTACATATGAAATTAGCCAACCCTAGATAGAATGAGTCAACTCTGCATATTAAGAGACTGTAGCCCAGAGAATCAGGAAGGTGTGAATAAGGACAATGACATGATGGGGCACCCACAGGATACCCCCTGGTCCTCCAAGTGTACTGAAACTGCACGTAGGCAGGAAGAATTACCTATGCCAAACCCATCCAGGGGGCAGAAGAATGTAAGGGGGAGGGCATTCTGATACTGAAATTGACTGTATAAAAGTTGGGTGAGCCCCAGTATGTGTGTGTATTCCCAGGGTAAGGGGAAGCACCCAACTTTGCATTGTTGTAGTAATAAATGTTCTTTGTTCTCAATTTTTGTCTCGAGCAATTTCTTTAAAGGTACTTTAATTCCTAACACTATGATAACCATCTATACTATCCATACCTTCAACCTTCGTGTCATCTGCAAACTTACTGACCCATCTTCTACTTCTTTGTCCAGGTCATTTATAAAAATCACAAAGAGCAGGAATCCCAGAACAAATCAGCGTGGAACTCCACGAGTTACCAACCTTCAGGTAGAATACATTCCATCCACTACTACCCTCTGTTTTCTGCAGGCAAGCCAATTCTGAATCCACACAGCTAAGGTTCCATGTATCCTATGCCTAATGGCCTTCTGAAGGTGTCTCTCATGGGGGATCTTGTCAAATGCCTTAATAAAATCCATACACACATCTACCGCCCTACCTTCATCAATTTCTTTCATAACCTTGTTAGGAACTACAACCCTCTCAATCTTATTAGAGATTAAAGAGACTTTGTTAGCTCTAACAAAGGAACAGCAATGGCAAAAATTCACCAGACAATGGTAAATTCAAAATAATTGTTTTTATTAATCTATATCTCTAACTTGGAACTCTAAATTTAACCCCACTATGCACAAATGTAAATATATGTGTTAAAGTCCCAAACTCTGAAAAGTCAATTTTGAAACTTCAGCATCATTTTGGTCTTGCTTGAAGGTCTTAACTTTTCAGTTCAGAAATAATTATAAAGCGCTTTTAAACATCACATCTTCAGATCTCTTTTAATTCACGATTCTCTTGATGAGCTGTCTTTCAAACAGGAGTGACCATTTTCTGGGCACAAATGAGAAGTGGGTCTGCCTTACTTAAAAGCTACTTATGTTGTATCTCCTGTGAATAGGGTAATACAAGTCCTGTCTTTCCAGGAGGTCAAGTTTTCTTCCAAGATGAGGTTGTACTCTTTATTTTCAAAAGAACAGTTGGAAAGTGAAGTGACTTATTTCAAAGCAACTTATTCTGTGTTCCCCTTTCATTAGGAGTAACACCTAAATACCCTTTTCCCCCTCTGCTGGAAATATTGCTGCTTTCAATCCTGTCTGAACTGGACGGTAAGTTTACTTACACTGTCCCCTTCATCTCAGATTTCAATAATTGATTTCTGACAAATCTCTCATGAGACAACATTTCTGTCTTTAAAATTCATAATGTCTTCTTCACTTAGGTGCTAAAAGCATCTCGATCCATTTATAACTCCGTGATGTCTGCCCACATGGACACAAAATGGCTATATGGTTACATAGGTGCTTCTGAGGTAACACCTATTTGTTTTTAGTATCTCAAGAACCATCACAAATCCTTTAATCTCTTGACTTCAACTTCAATCAGCAGCCATTCTGTTTCTGCAAATGGTTCTCCATCTTCCATCTCAAAGAACCACATGTTTTTAAAATGCTAATGTGTTGTCTAACGTTGGAGCTAAGAGCTGCAGAGAATCGTAGGTCTATAGAATGTAAATGAGCCCTGTTCACCCACAACTAACTTTTACTAAAATATATACATATATGAAATATAATTCTAACATTAGACTAAAGATTAATGATAGCACATATGTCACAACCTCTTAAAAAAATTCAATTAGGCCACAACCACAACCTACTCCTCACAAAGCCTTGTTGACTATCTTCAAAAATGCTCAAACCACAAACTTAAACTGCAAGGTGGCTCTGTTCATCATCATTCCTCGATGCCCTACCATTTACTGTCTTTCTTATACAATTTCCTAAAAAGCATCACCCCTGATAGGACAATGAGGGTATGAGTCTACTACCACAGCCCTCAAGCTTATCATGCCCTTCGCCCTGATCTGACTGAGCTAGGCTGCTCTCAACTCCTCTTATGGCAGGATCACATAGTCCTCCATCCCTCAATCTTTCAAATATTTATCTGTGTGCACTTTGAAAAGTATTCAGTAACTTGGCCTAGGAGCAGAAAATTCCAGACATTCACTACCCCCAATAGAAAAGGTTTTTATGCAGTCAGGCTCTTTATTTTGTAGTTCAGATCTTTTCATGTGATCCTCCCGCTGGTGAACGATCCTCGATATTTAAATAATTAATTCTTCCGAACTCCAAGGAACTTACACCCAAACTAGCTGCCCTTTCTTGAATAGGCCAACCCTCTGATACTAAGAATGAACTTAAATTAAAATTTAGAGTAATACCCCTTCCTGCCTAAAAAAACACTAATTATTCCACTAACCCTGTAGGTCTTTGGAATATGGGAGGAAACCAGAGCACAATATTCCACATGATCCAATCAACATTCTGTGACTGTAACTAAACCTCCTTATTCTCCAACCCCTCGCAATAAAAGCCAATTTGCAATCTGAACTACTTGTTGGATGTGCCCATCAACGCTTTAGTTCATGCACCAGAACTCCTACAACTTCACTCATCTGTAGTCTCTCCTTTCGGTAATACCACCTTTTGATTGCTCTTTGCATGGCCCCCACATTATACACCATTTTCTTCCTTCTTATGAGCTTTCAAGCCTTTGCGGCGGAATCCTCCGACTCACCACCTCATCACTTTGTGGTCCTGCCATTTCTTTGGAGTTTTTAAATGAACATCTTGTGACTTTTTCTAGTATCCAGCATTCAGGATAAAACACAAAACCCTAGAGACACAGTGATTGAAGTAAAAACACAATAAATATAAAATTAAAACTGGTGTTTGAATGCGTGGAGGATGGAGTGTAGGAGAGGTCCATGGCAAGTGAGGTCTGTAGCTGTGGCCGCTGATATCTTCACATTGAGGTGAGGGTGGTCGTAGGTTGCATCTGTCCACATCTTGATGAAAGGTTCAAGCCTGAAAGGTTGGTTAGGTATCTTTATCTTTGCAACAAAAAGTACATTGTTTGACCAGCTGAATTTCACCAGAATAAGAGCTCTGAATTTCATATTTTACCATGATGGGAATTGAACCAAGTACCAGAATCACCCACATCAATTTGTGAAGGTAAATATCACATTTTACTGTGATCTGCATAATTCTTACCTGTAGGCAGCACCATTTAGCTCTGGGTGAACTACTGTGGGATCCATTCCAGCCCAGTGAGTTGCTGCAGTCAGGTAATCCTTATTAATACAGTTTTTCAGGCTGTCTGGGATGCGTCCTACAAAAAGAAGCAGAAGATCTGATTCATTGCCTTATCCTGCATACCATAAATGTTACCCAAGAGATCAAAATATTTGAGGAAGGATTCAAAATTCAATTTATTTTCATTGTAATAAAAACAGTGTCACATTACATGAAATTGGTTTTGCCTGCTGTAAAGGAAAACAGATGTGCCAAATTCCCTGAAGCGCCTCTTACCCTCAGAGAAAGAGATACAAAAAGAATCTCCCCAAAGTAACTGAGTGTCTGTAAATTTGTCTCCAGCACTTTTGCAGCCACATCGCGTCCAGTCCAAACCATTGGCAACCTGAGCTCCAGATCCAAACATGGACAGGAACCCATCAGCGCCTTAGGCACCCCCTCGCATCCCGGATCTGATACCTGGTACCCCTTCTGCCAGTTTCAAGTCAGTATCCAGCAGTCTATAGCCTGACATCAATCTCCAGCAGCCCAGAGCCTCTGTGGATTCCTTGCCTTGAGTTGCCAGCAGTCTGCCACATGTATTGGTCTTTTAACCGCAGAGACCTCTCACTGCTCTGCCGCTGTGGTTACTGTTCCCGCAGGTCATCTCTCTGCTTCTCCTTCTGAGATGGGGGTGGTCTCCCTGTTTTCTGGTACCCTGTGCCGGTCCTCCACTCCCCCAGAGTCTGCAACCCCTCGTGGCTGCTGTCGATCAAAGATGCTGCCATCTTGGGCACAGAACCCATGGTTAAAGAATTTTAAATAAAACTACCGTCGGCTCCTTTAATGGGCCCTTCAAAGTCTATGCAGAGCTGACAGCCATTGACTAGGTAGTTGATCCCCGTGGGAGCGCTGTATCTCGCCTTCTCACTCACCGCGGGTCTGCACCAGTGGCTCCGGCAGCGTCGCCATAAAGCAAGATTTACTAAATGCCAACATCTTTACTAATTACTTTCCATAACAGTTTTTCCTAGTCTATCAATATAATGCTTCTGTACTGTTTTACTTTATCTTTAATGCCTGATGTTAAATCAGAATGTGATAAACAAGGATTACTTCCAATGTCACATGCTTATAGGTAGGTCTTAGGTGAGAGAGTAAAGAGAGTGCGGAAATTCTTAGACATCAAGTAGGAAAGCTATGGCTCAGTTTATTATGCCTCATGGCAGGGTGAGAAAGTCTGGGTCAAGTCGCCAACCCAAAACTTTCACATACAGATCTACAACACATCAGTGCAAGTTTAGGCCGAAACATTAAAGGGAGCTCTCCTCAATTCCTTTCATTCTGATGGAAAAGTCACAAGTAAAAGGATATCGGAGTGAAATGAGGGGCCCACCATTTAAGACTGAGATGCGTGGATATTTCTTCTCATAGGGTTCTGATTCTTTGGAATTCTCTGCCGGTAAGGGTGGTAAAGGCCACATTATGATATTTTGATAGCTAGATGGAGATAAATGTAAAGGTCGTGGAAGTGAAGGTTATGGGGGATTTGGCATAGAAGAGGAGTTGAAACCAACATAAAACCAGCCATGATCATATTGAATGGCAGGGCAGGACTTAAAGGAGCTGATGGCCAACTCCTGCTCCTATTTTCATGGAACATAGCTCTTTTTGAAATCAGGAAAATTACCTTGGCTATCCAAGGTAATATTCATCCTTCACTGAACATTGCTTTAAAAATATATTTGGTACAACTTGATAGATCTAAATTGGCAAGTGTACATCAACAGTGATTAAACTTTATTTATTTGACTGCAAAGGGCTCTGGAATATCTTGAAAAGTGGAAGCATCAATACAAATTCATGTTTCTATGTTACACCACATCGTCCACAGGTTTGTCAAATTTTATTCAATAGCGTTAAGATTTGAAAAGGATTCTCACAAAAAGGAACATATCAAAAAAGATATTAGAATGTACCCAAGATTGTAAGCAAACAAAATGATGGCAATATTCAATTTTCCTAGTTAAGATGATATAAACATTGCCTTTCATCCTTTGTTGCTCCAAAGAGGAATGCCCTAACTCAATCATCCTTTCCTCACAAGACAAATTCTCTAATCCAGGAAACATTCTCGTAAGCCTCCTCTACACCCTCTCTAAAACTTCTACATCCTTATAATGAAGTAATCATAACTGAACCCAATACCCTGTGGCAACTTCGAATGATCACGAGGTCCAAGGACCTGTCAAAAGACAATGCTGGAGAAACTCAGCTGGTCAAACGGTGTCCTTTATATAGCAGGTAGCAAGGAAGACAACGTGGCTGTGGAATCGAGTCTGGGTGAGTATAAGGTCGTAGAGCTTGAGAGCAGCATGCATTACAGATGGACAGCAATGAAAGAGAATCTCACAGAACTCCCTTCAGAGAGCAAATGAGAATTTCTTCAGGATAGACCATCCCTCAGAGAGATTTCACAGAGTTGTGCAGTCATCAGAAGTAAAACACAAAAATCTGCAGACTCCGTGGTTGAAGTAACAACATAATGCTGGGTAAACTCAGCCACTTTGTCTTCCCCCTATTACACTTGTACTTAATGCTTTGTTTCTGAAAGGACATTACTGTTCAGGAAAAATGCAAAAGGATTAAATAACTATGCAACTGAAAGGCTCTCATCAAGAAAAGGTGAATTAAAGTTAAACTCTTCATTATAGATGTGAGGATAAGAGAACACAAATGTCCTCAAACTACAATACATTTTTAAAGAGTTCATTAGAAAATAATTGCTATTGAAGTCAATTAAAGAAAAATCAGGGCAACTCAAAAGGAAACCTAACTTGCTAATTTAGCTTGGTAGTCAGGGTCAGAACAATAGTGGAGGGTTGTTTATCGAAGTGGAGGCCCACGACCAGTGGTGTGCCACAGGGATTGGTGCTGGGTCTACTGTTGCTGGAATGCAAAACAGGACAGAACAGGCCCCTCGACCCATAATATTGTGCCAACCTACATCAATCTACTCAACAATCAATCTAACCCTTCCCTACCTCACTGATCATAACCTGTTTCTTACATTCACATGCCTATGCAAATAGCTTTTAAATGTCTCCATTATATCAACTTCCACCACCATCCCCAGCAATGTGTTCCAGTCACCCACCACTTTCTATGTGAAAAAAAAAACTACCTCTGGCATCTCTTCTAAATTTTCCTCCACTCAATTTAAATGGACGTCCTCTTGCATTGCTATTGCCACCCTGGGGGAAACAGTGCTGGCTGTCCATTGCAATTATGCCTCTCACTCTATTAAATTGTCTTTCATCCTTCGTTGCTCTAAAGAGAAAAGCCCTAGCTCAATCATCCTTTGTACATAAATCATGTTCTTCAATCCAGGCAGCAACCTGGTAAATCTCCTCCACTCCATTACTAAAGTATCAATATCCTTCCGAAAATGAGGCAATCAGAAGTGAACACTATACTTGAAGTGTGGTCTATAGAGCTGCAACATTACCTTGCAGATCTTGACCACAATCCCCTGACTAATGAAGACCAGCACACCAAAAGCCTTCTTATCCATCCTATCAACATGGCAACTCTGAAGGATCTATGGATTGGTGAACCCAAGATCTCTCTGTTCCTTCATACTGCGAAGCATCCTGCCATTAACCATAGCTTAACACTTATAAGGATTGAACTCCATCTGCCACGTCTCCGCTCAACTCTGTATCCTGTCCATATCCCGTTGTAACTATGACAACATTCTGTATTATTCACATCTCAAACTTTTGTGTCATCTAAAAAACGTATTGATCCAGCCCCACACTTCTTTACCCAAGTAATTTATAAAAATCACGAAGAGCAGGGGTCCCAGAACAGATCCTTGTGGAAAACCATGAATCACCGACCTCCAGGAAGAATGTCCTACCACCACCCTCTGCCAGCAAGTTAATTCCAAATCCATGCAGCAAGGATCCCATACTTCATGACTTTTTGGATGAGTCTACCATGGGGGACCTTGTCAAACACCTCACCAAGCTCTAAATACACTACATCCACCACTCCACCTCAATAAACTCAATTTGGCTTGTGAGGCATAAACTGCCTCTCACAAAGCGACAATGAGACTATTCTTCATAAGACTGCTTCTCCAAATGCTTGTACATTCTTTCTCAAAGAACTCTCTACAATAATTTGCCCACCATTGATGAAGGACTCTCTGGTCTTTTATTTCCAAGATTATCACCATTACCTTTCTTTAACAAGGGAAAATCCTCTAATCCTCCGGTACCACTCCTGTGGCCGGGAAGACACAACCCCAGCTATTTCTCCCTCACTTCCCATAGAAACATGAGACATAGCCAGTATAGTCGCAAGGATTTAGCTATTACAATGTATTTTCCTAATAATTGCCTGGTTCTCCACCTCAACGTGCTCCAGCACATTTGCTGACCTCAGATTTCACAAAATCCCTCCAGCTGGTGAACACGGACGCAAATTATTAATTGAGCATATCCCCTACCTCCAGGCACATGTTTCCTCCTTTATCCATGAGCAGTCCTAACCTCACACTAGTCATTCTCTTGTTCTTCACATACATATAGAACACCTTAAGGTGTTCCTTAATCTGACTTGCCAAGGATTCTCATGTCCCATCTGAGCTCTTAGTACCTAAAGTTCCTTCCTTTGGAGAATTGTATGCAGGTTTGGTTCCCCTACCTACAGGAAAGATAGCAATAAGATTGAAAGAGTACAGAGAAATTTTACAATGATGTTGGTGAGACTTGAAGAGCTGAGTTAAAGGAAAACATTGAACAGGTTAAGGATTTATTCCCTGCAGTGTTGGAGAATGAGGAGAGATTTGATAAAGGTATGCAAAATTATGGGGTGGAGATCAAGTAAATCCAAGCAGGCTTTTTCCACTGAGGTTGGGTGAGACAAGGACTAGAAGATATGGGTGGAGGGTGAAAGGTAAAATGTTTAGGGGCCATTTCTTCATGCAAAGGGTGGTAAGAGTGTAGAATGAACTGCTAGCAAACGTGGTGGTTGCAGGTTTGATTTTGACAGTTAAGAGAATATTAGATAGGTACATAGATC
Organism: Narcine bancroftii; assembly: GCF_036971445.1. Classification (NCBI taxonomy): domain Eukaryota; kingdom Metazoa; phylum Chordata; class Chondrichthyes; order Torpediniformes; family Narcinidae; genus Narcine; species Narcine bancroftii. Next base: position 29,719,074 of record NC_091471.1, read on the forward strand.
GGAGGGGTATGAAGAGTTATGGTCCATGTCAATGGAACTTCCAAAATAAATAGATTGGCACAGACGAGATGGGCTGAAGGACCTGTGGGCTCTAGGACTGTGGTTCAGCTGCACCTGGAGGGCAAAACTTTTGCAATTGTGGAGACTCTGGAAAGAGTACAGAGGAGAGTCACCAGGATGTTACCTGGATTAAAGGGTACGAGCTACAGGAGAGGTTGGATAAACTTGGGTTGTTTTCTCTGGAGTGTCAGATGTTGAGGGGTGAACTGATATAACTTTACAAAATTATGTAAGTTATAGATATGATAAACAGTCAGAAACAGGTTAGAAGTGTCACTACGTGGGATAGAGGGATAAGTATAAGGGAGATGTTCAGGGGAATTTTTTCAATATATACACAATAGAGACTGATATGTACTTGGAACTAACTCCCGGAACTAGTGTTGGAACCAGATACCACAGTAGCATTTAGTAGGCTTCTCAATAGATGCACGAATCTGTAGCAAATAGTGAGTTATACATCATGCGCGAGCAATTGTTTTAGTTCAACTTGAGCATCATGTTGGGTGCAGAGACATAGACTGAAGAGCTGCCTGTCATGTGGGAGGGGGAGAGACGGGCATATAAGGTGAATGGTGACAATGTTTTTCACAAGATAAGGAAAGCTACAACTAGAGGATACAAGTTAAAGGTGAAAGGGTAAAGATTTGAAAGGGACAAGGGTCATCTTTATCACACAGAGAATGGTGGAAATATGGGAAGTGCTGCAGAGGAAACTATACAGCTTTGGATAGATTCATGGGCAGGGAAAGTTTGGAGAGATCCGTGACCAACTCAGAGAAATGCACTGGTCTAGATAGGCAATTTGGCTGGCGTGAATGAGTTGGGCCAAATCGCATATTTCCATGCCATGCGCCTCAACATTGTCACATCAAGTCAAGAGTTTTCTCATCAAGTCAAACTCAGACAAAGTTTGCAACAACCTACCTGTTATAGCTCTCCTGATTTCTCGGGCTGCCTCTTCTCTCATCTCAATTGAGGCCTGTTCACTGTACCAGGCAGCATGTGGCGTGCAGATTAGGTTTGGAGCATCTTTTAAAGGGCCTTGGCTAAAACTGCACAGAAATATTTTTAATCATTCATTTGGAATATGAAACAATTACATTAGTTAACATGTATGATTGCATCAATTCCTATTTTCCCTTCTTCTGCATGTGTATCTATCAGTTTTAGTTCAGGCCACAAGGTCTTCAACAATAAATCAATGTACAGGCTGAGGTTACCAGAAGGAAGCAGCTTTGAATATGTGATGACAGACACAATGATAATTAAAAGATTTATCACAAACATGTACATCAAACTGCAAGAGAAAGAGAACGAGGAAACAAGCTGTAAACCCAAACAAAAATGGGAACAAGATCTAAACAAAGAGATAAAGAATGAAACATGGGAAAAGCTATGCTCTGGAACTATGAAAAATACAATAAACACGAGGTTACGGATGATACAATATAATTGGTTACACAGGCTATATATCAAGCCCCAAAAGTTAAATAAATTGGATCCAACATTATCAGATAGATGTTTTCGCTGTAAGAAGGAAACGGGAACAACAGTACATGCAATTTGGGCATGTGAGAAAGTGAAAAAATTTTGGGAAGATCTAAATCAGGTATTAAATAAAATCACAAAAAGCATCATACCGAAAAATCTAGAGATCTTTCTTCTAAGTAATACAAGAAGTAAAGAATTAAGCCTCAAACTGGACGAAGCGCAAAACAATGTATAATGTCAACCTGGAAATCAGAGGAGAGCCTGAGAGTACACCAATGGTACATAGAAATGAATAAATGTATTCCATTGGAAAAAATAATGTATAATTTAAAAAATAAAGTCACAGTATTCGGATGAATTTGGGAACCGTACATGGAACATAACAGAGAGGGCCTACCGCGGACCTCCACCCCCTATAATGACAGAATGAGAAGAAGACGAAATAAACTGACCCAGTGTGTAAAAGTAGATGACACAATTTCCTAGTTTATTTTCATTGTGTGATGACATTGTATATGTTGAACGTTTAGTGGGTATGGAGGGGGGTGAGAAGGAGGGAGGGAAGGGAGGGGGGAAAAAGGGGAGATATGTCCCAGTGAGGATCAAAGGAAAGGCTGAAAGTCATAGGGAGCCTTGGTTTTCGAGGAATATTAGAAATTTGGTTAGGAGAAAGAGGGAGGTGTTCTTTGGCTTGGCTTCGCGGACGAAGATTTATGGAGGGGGTAAAAGTCCACGTCAGCTGCAGGCTCGTTTGTGGCTGACAAGTCCGATGCGGGACAGGCAGACACGGTTGCAGGGGAAAATTGGTTGGTTGGGGTTGGGTGTTGGGTTTTTCCTCCTTTGCCTTTTGTCAGTGAGGTGGGCTCTGCGGTCTTCTTCAAAGGAGGTTGCTGCCCGCCGAACTGTGAGGCGCCAAGATGCACGGTTTGAGGCGATATCAGCCCACTGCCGGTGGTCAATGTGGCAGGTACCAAGAGATTTCTTTAGGCAGTCCTTGTACCTCTTCTTTGGTGCACCTCTGTCACGGTGGCCAGTGGAGAGCTCGCCATATAACACGATCTTGGGAAGGCGATGGTCCTCCATTCTGGAGACGTGACCTACCCAGCGTAGTTGGATCTTCAGCAGCGTGGATTCGATGCTGTCGGCCTCTGCCATCTTGAGTACTTCAATGTTAGGGATGAAGTCGCTCCAATGAATGTTGAGGATGGAGTGGAGACAATGCTGGTGGAAGTGTTCTAGGAGCCGTAGGTGATGCCGGTAGAGGACCCATGATTCGGAGCCGAACAGGAGTGTGGGTATGACAATGGCTCTGTATACGCTTATCTTTGTGAGGTTTTTCAGTTGGTTGTTTTTCCAGACACTTTTGTGTAGTCTTCCAAAGGCGCTATTTGCCTTGGCGAGTCTGTTGTCAATCTCGTTGTCGATCCTTGCATCTGATGAAATGGTGCAGCCGAGATAGGTAAATTGGTTGACCGTTTTGAGTTTTGTGTGCCCGATGGAGATGTGGGGGGGCTGCTAGTCATGGTGGGGAGCTGGCTGATGGAGGACCTCAGTTTTCTTCAGGCTGACTTCTAGGCCAAACATTTTGGCAGTTTCCGCAAAACAGGACATTAAGCGCTGAAGAGCTGGCTCTGAATGGGCAACTAAAGCGGCATCGTCTGCAAAGAGTAGTTCATGGACAAGTTGCTCTTGTGTCTTGGTGTGAGCTTGCAGGCGCCTCAGATTGAAGAGACTGCCATCCGTGCGGTACCGGATGTAAACAGCACCTTTATTGTTGAGGTCTTTCATGGCTTGGTTCAGCATCATGCTGAAGAAGATTGAAAAGAGGGTTGGTGCGAGAACGCAGCCTTGCTTCACGCCATTGTTAATGGAGAAGGGTTCAGAGAGCTCATTGCTGTATCTGACCCGACCTTGTTGGTTTTCGTGCAGTTGGATAACCATGTTGAAGAACTTTGGGGGGCATCCGATGCGCTCTAGTATTTGGCAAAGCCCTTTCCTGCTCACGGTGTCGAAGGCTTTGGTGAGGTCAACAAAGGTGATGTAGAGTCCTTTGTTTTGTTCTCTGCACTTTTCTTGGAGCTGTCTGAGGGCAAAGACCATGTCAGTAGTCTGTTTGCGCGAAAGCCGCACTGTGATTCTGGGAGAACATTTTCGGCGACACTAGGTATTATTCTATTTAGGAGAATCCTAGCGAAGATTTTGCCTGCAATGGAGAGCAGCGCGATTCCCCTGTAGTTTGAGCAGTCGGATTTCTCGCCTTTGTTTTTGTACAGGGTGATGATGATGGGTGATGAGAAATTCAAAGAGGACTGCAAAGAGTGTAGAAAAAATCTTAAGAAAGAAATTAGAAAGGCCAAAAAGAGGCACGAAGAGGCTTTGGCAGGCAGAGTAAGAATAAATCCAAAGGGTTTCTATAGGTACTTTAAAAGTAAAAGATTAGTGAGGGATAGAATTGGACCCCTTGTAGATAGGGAGGGTAGGTTATGTGAAAAGTCAGAGGAGATGGGGGAAATTTTAAATTTCTTTTCCTCAGTATTCACTAGGGAAAAAATTATTGTACTAGTTGAAGTAAAGAAAAATAGTGGGGAGGTCATGAATCATACAAGGATAACTGAGGAGGTAGTGATGGCAGTGTTAAAAAATATAAAGGTGGACAAATCTCTGGGTCCGGACAAAATATTCCCAAGGACACTCAGGGAGGCTAGTGCACAGATAGTGGGGCCATTAACAGAGATATTTAGGATGTCACTGGTCACGGGGGTAGTGCCAGAGGATTGGAAGGTGGCTCATATTGTTCCGCTATTTAAGAAAGGGTCCAAATGTAAGCCTGGAAATTATAGACCTGTGAGTATGATGTCTGTGGTGGGTAAGCTGATGGAAAGTGTTCTGAGGGATGGCATTTACAAATATTTGGAAGAACAGGGATTGATAGATAGTAGTAAGCATGGTTTTGTCAGGGGTAGATCATGCTTAACAAACCTTATAGAGTTTTTCGAGGGGGTTACAAAAAAGATTGATGAAGGGAAGGCTGTGGATGTTGTCTATTTAGACTTTAGTAAAGCTTTTGACAAAGTTCCCAACAGGAGGTTAAGAAAAAAGGTGGAGGCATTAGTATAAATAAGAAGATAGTGAAATGGATTCAGCGATGGTTGGATGGGAGGTGTCAGAGAGTAGTGGTAGAAAATTGTTTGTCAAATTGGAGGGCGGTTACTAGTGGAGTTCCTTAGGGATCGGTCCTGGGTCCACTATTGTTTGTTATATATATTAACGATCTGAAAGAAGGGGTGGTGAATTGGATAAGTAAGTTTGCAGATGATAAAAAGATTGGTGGTATTGTGGACAGTGAGGAAGATTACTGTAGCTTAAAAAGAGATATAGGAAATCTAGAGGAGTGGGCTGAGAAATGGCTGATGGAATTTTATACAGATAAGTGTGTATTTTGGAAAGGCAAATCTAAATAGGTCATATACATTGAATGGTAGACAATTGAGGAGTGCAGAGCAACAAAGGGATTTAGGAGTTATGGTAAATAGTACCCTCAAAGTTGATACTCAGGTAGATAGAGTGGTGAAGAAGGCATTTGGAATGTTGGCCTTCATAAATCGAAGTATTGAATTCAAGAGTTGGGATGTTATTATGAAATTGTACAAAGCATTGGTGAGACCAAATTTGGAATACTGTGTGCGGTTTTGGTCACCAAATTATAGGAAGGATATAAACAAAATAGAGAGAGTGCTGAGAAGGTTCACGAGAATGTTACAGGATGTCAGGGTTTGAGTTACAGAGAAAGGTTGAGCAGCCTGGGGCTTTTTCCTCTGGAGCGTAGAAGATTGAAGGGGGATTTGATGGAGGTGTTCAAGATTTTAAAAGGGACAGAGAGAGTCAACGTGGATAGGCTTTTTCAATTAAGAGTGGGGGATATTCAAACCAGAGGCCATGGTTTGAGATTGAAGGGGGAAAATTATAAGGGGAACATGAGGGGAAATTTCTTCACGCAAAGGGTGGTTGAGATGTGGAGTAAGCTTCTGGCGGAGGTGGTTGAAGCAGGGACGTTATTTACATTTAAGGAAAGACTGGATAATTACATGGAGGGGAGAGGATCGGGGGGGTATGGACCAGGTGCTGGTCAGTGGGACTAGGAGAGTGGGGATTTGTTCTGGCATGGACTAGTAGGGCCAAACTGGCCTGTTCTGTGCTGTATATGGTTATAAAATGACACTGTGTATATTCAAGAGGGAAATATTTGTGTATTTTGGATAATATGGTTCATAGTGTAAAAAACAATAAATCAATACAGACTTTGTATCAATACACGAGTAAAAATGAATGTTCGAAGTATTACATAACAGAAGTCAGCCTCTTATTAACTGATCCATGTTAACAAAGTAACATTATGGATTAATTCCAGCCAATACAGCTCCTCATCCCATTTCTTTCCTGCAGCTATCAGGCTCCTGCATAAACCCCACAACAGTTCTATTATGCTGCACTTGCTTGCTCCAATTAATCTTCCTTTATATTGTAATCCTATATTCTGTAATTGTGGTCTTTCCACAATGTAAAGGATGAATGTCAGAGAGACCTGTTTGTCTGCTTGCAGAATCCTTCTCACTTAGGTACTCCAGGTATTTTGCAAGACAAACTTAAAATAATCCACAATACCAAATTGCCACAAAGTGAACTCCTTCTCATCCATATGCATTGCAGTCAATAACCTTCTATGGATATAGGCTGTCCAAGAGTGAAAAATGCACTGATTGGTCAACGGTTGAAGTTAGTTTGAGTCCCAGGTCTCAAGATTCTGCCTGAAACTGCTGATGTGGGAAGGTTCACCAGTGAATTTTTCTTGGCCCTAAAGAAGAGAATGAGAATTCTTCTAATTCCCAAAGCCTTTTCAGCATCCTGGTAAATTATATTTTTACATGCCTATCCAAATCACATTTGAAAGCCCTGATGGAATTGGTGTCCATCAGTTTTATGAGCAGTAAATTCTAGATTGTAGTCTGCAGAACAAAGCTTTTCCCTCACACCTCTCTATGCCTTTACCAATCAGTTTATATTTGTGACCTGTGGTTCTTGAACCATCTGCTCTTTAGTTTATTTTTCAAAATCAAATTTCCTCTTTACCTGCTTTGCTCCTAGGAGAACAATTACATTCTCTTTAACTTTGCTGCAAACATCTCTTTTCTAATAGAAACATTGAAGTAATTTTTGTCTGTGGACTCTCTAAAATCTTCACATCCTTCCCACAGCATGACGACCATTATGGTTTATCTAGTGTTCTGTACATGTTCAACAAAACTTCCCTCATTCTGGATTCTGCTGCTCTGACTGAACGTTACTGACTATTACCTGAGCCTGCCAGCAATTTTCAAAGTATAAATGCACACAAACTCCCACTTCTTCCTGCTGTTTTATGTCCTAAGAACTCAGAATATTCTCCTTATTTTTAACTGACAAAAAAGTATCAGTTTAAAGTCTCTGGATTTTCTTTTCTGCTCTGATTGATATCCTCAAGCAAAAACTGCAGATGTTGAAATCTTGAACAAAGAGGAGATGGAGGGACTCAGTGGGTCAGGCAGCATCCATGGGGTAAAACTGGTCAATCAACTTTTCAGATTAGGATCCTTTATTGTGATTAAAGTAGGAAGGGATATCAAGGCGGATGTGGGGAAAAGAGGTGGGGCGAAGCTGGGGAGGGTCTAAGAGGTGATAAATTATTCCATCAAAAGTGGGAGAGGTGGAGAGGCAGGTGAAGGGACTACTGGGAGGAGGCGAAGGTTAGAGAGAAACATAAGAATAGGAAGGCGTAGGTACAGAGATGGAGAATGAGGATATCCGATGGGAATGTGATCAGAGCCGGGGGAGGGGAGGTGGGGGAAAATTAAAATGCCTCTGGAGCAGGCGTACCTAGAGAGAATTCTCAATGGAGTGGTAAAATAGAGAAACACAAAACCTATCACATCATCATACTTTCACCTCCAAGCACCGCCTCCCCCCGATCTACTTCCTATCACCCCTTCCCATTTGTTTCAATAAAGAGTCCCAACCCGAAACATTTACTGAGTGTTGAGTGACCATTTCAATCCATGGATCTGAAGCTGCTGAGTCCCTCCAGCTTTTCACTGCTTGCTCCATATTCTCTTGCAGTCAGTTATTATCCTCATTATTTAGTTCCGGTTTTGTATCATCTACACACTTTGTAATCATTGTTAAGTCATTAATATATATCAAATGCAGATATTAGTCCCAGCACCGACTCCAAGAATAGGTTAACATCAGTTCCTTTTGCCTTTACATTGTTAGATTTCATTTAGATCATAAAGCATGGTCCGAGGGACCTCGTAAGTGTTACCATATAAAATTTGAGCCTTTCTTTATTTTAAAACTCACTGCACATGGAACCCCATCAGTTAGTGATTTTCATTGCAACTGTCTGAGCTATGTTTAATCCAGTGTTGAAAGACTGGTAAATTAATCAATACCTAGTTCCTCCTAAAATTAAAAATGTAATAACTTGCAAACTGAATTTGAAAGTTTCCCACTAGAACTTCCAATTATACCTTTTCCACTCCCAAGGCAAAACCTTGTCTTTGGCTCAATGACAAATAGCAATAAAAACAAATAGATCCACAAACAATGATTTGATTCCAGTTTCAATTCAGGCTAAATCCCCTTTGGCCCAATAGAAAGTGTATTAAACTATCAGGGGCTTACAGTGAACCTCTAGCCACTGGTTTCTGATCAGTGCTGACTCCCACTCACCTCTCTTCAAACTGGTGCTGGTACCAGCCTCCCCCTCATTGCCTTGCATGGCTGAGGTCCCACGAACCCACAAACAGGGGTAGTTTGAGAACAGAGAACATTTACTTCAGACACCAATTACATTGTAACAGAAATGCAGAGACCAAGAGAAACAAAGAATAGACAAGGTGAGAGAGAAATGGTCGACCACAATATCCAATTCCAACAAGGCATGGACCCAGAAGACATTGGAATATTCAGTTAGGATCATAAATGAACGGCTATTGAGAAATTCCAAATCATGCCTCTGGTGGTTGAGAAAACCAATCAGGGTCCCTGGAACTGAGGCAGCTTCACCATTGAGCCACGGCTGATGCTGAACGGCTGACTTTGAAGTTCCTTGCCAGCCCCCTCAACTTGCAGAACTATTTTGCGTGATTCTTTCTTTTTAAAAGGATGATCCTCGCTCGTCCAAAAATATATTCTTTGATTGGATTTCACTGAGCGTTTTATTTTCGACAAGGGTCTAAGAAGTTTGTAAAAGTGGGAATTGCTTATCTGCCATCAAGCCAGGGACCAGGAGGCTTTTGGCACTGGTTATCTGCCTCTTTTCAGATAGCATATGACATTGGCAATTACTGATTGTATGCTTCGAATTAGAAATTGGCCTCTGCCAAGGTGGAAGGCAGAGCAGTCAAAGAGGACCATCTTCATTGGGAAAGGATTGTCTAAGGAAGGACATTCTGGCATTGGAGAGAGTCTGGAGGAGGTTCAAGAGAATGATCCTGGGAATGAGAGGGTTAAAGTATGAGGAGTGTGTCATGGCTGTGGGCCTGCAAACCCTGGAGTTTAGGAGATGAGGGAGGATCATCTCAGAGGACTTCCAGTAGTGGGAGAGTCGAGAACCAGAGGGCAGAGTCTCAAGATAAAAAGGATGACTCTTTAGAACAGAGACAAGGAGAAATTACTTCACCCAAAGGGTGGTGAATCTGTGAAGTTCGTTGCCACAGATAAATGTGGATGCCAAGTGCTTTTTCCACTTGCAAAGTTCGGGCAAACTCCTGCTGCAATTTCTTGACTTGTTAAAGGGCAATGACAATTACACGGCTTTAAATGGAAGAAAAAGAATGGACATTGAGCCAAAGCTTTTCATTCAAAATATTGACCATTCTTTTTTCTCCCGATGATGCTGCCTGGTCTGCTGAGTTAAACCACAAGATTGTGTTTGGCTTTGGTTCCACTATCTGCAGAATCCTATGTGTCTTCAGATCAGATGCTATTTATTGTCAGACAATAAAACAAAAATGTAACATTACACGAAATTGACCTTCAACCTTCTATAAGGCAAACTAATATTTATCCATTGGCATTTTCAGCACCCATTAAAGTCAAAGAAAAGCAAGAGTCCCCCAGGAGACACCAAGTATCTGTGGATTCATCTCCAGTGCTCTCACAGCCTTTGCAGCCGCACAAGACTCCAGTTCAAACCATTGGCAACTCGAGCCCAGACCCAAACCTCCAACATGATGAGGAACCCTTCAGTGCCCAGATCTTTTGGGAGCTCTCCTTGCCCTCAGCGTCCCTTTGAATACTGGTTTCGATATCTGGTTCTCAAAAGCCAATCTCCAGCAGGCCCCAGGCTGGTGTGAGTCCTTTGAACTCAAGTCACCAGTAGTCCAAAGCCTGAATGGGTTCCTCACCCGCAAGTTACCAATAGTTCATGGCTTGTGTCCTTTAGCCGCAGAGTCCCTCACTGGTCTGCCATCGTGATCACCATCCTGTGGGGTTGTCTACTCTGCTTCTTCTCAACGTCCACGGCTCCCCTGGAGTCTGCAACCCCTCATGACTACTGCCAAACACAGGCATCACCATCTTAGACGCAGACCCCGTGGTTGCAGGATTTTAAAGAAAACATTGTCGGCTCACTTAACAGGCTGTTTAAAGCCTGTATAGGAGCACAGGAAATAGGAACAGGAGTAGGCCAAAAATGGCCCATCGAGCCTGCTCCGCCATTCAATACGATCATGGCTGATCTAATTTATGGAGCCAGCAGCGGCAGGAACCCATGAGGGCGTGCGGTGTCTCCGCTCCCCGTTTTCCCCAGGTCCGCACCAGTGGCCACGTTTTTTACCCCTGTCCCTACAACACAAATATGAAAAACTTGGGTTTCAAATTCCAGGTCCTTCAATACATCAGAATAGCAATTAAAATACCAGAGACTCAACTACCTAACTTGCCATTAATTCTTTACTAGCTGGATTGAATGCATGTATGTTGACATTTCATATCAAAAAAAAAGTGCAAAATCTTAAAATATAAACCATAGACAAAAGGTCTTAGACCTTTATCTTCCCACAGATGCAGCCTGTCCTTAAATATCTGCAGTACTTTCTGTTATTATTTATGGCAAGATTTTATGAAAACACATGACAAGACTTTTTGATAGGCTGGTGGATTATTAGAACATGCTCACTTCACTCTCAAACATCAAATTAATGTTAAACACATGTTTCTTGACATGCAATCAGATGACACAGCCTTGAAAATTACATATCAATCCAATTATTAATTTTTGATTTAGAAAAATCAAAAAGTGATTTTTTTTTTGATCCAGGAATGCCACCCACCCCACCCAGAATTTGCAGCATGATATTTTTATGTCATCTTTTACGATCATTCGATGCAAGTAAAAGCCTTTTGTGTTTCAACTGTACCTAAACGGCTCTGATTCATGCACATCCAGTGCTGCTCCTCGTATTCTTCCTTCTTTTAAAGCTTGAGCCAGCGCTTTCTCATCAACGAGTCCACCCCGAGCTGCATTCACCAAAAATGCTCCCTGCCTCATCTTTGAGGGAGAAGAAAATTGGAGAAAAAAACAAGTCTGAATTTAGTATGTACATCTCTTTTGATGATTAGTATCAGAAATTACAATTAAGAAATATTTTAAAAATAAAGCTAGAACGTTTCCAGATCTATCATTTTAGCCACACATTTAATTGACTACAGCAGAGCAAAAGACTGACAAAAAATTATTTCAAGAAATAAATTTTTTTACAGTTCATAAATTAATCTGAACTCAAATCTCATTAGTGTTCTAGCAAACTGTTATTTTAAACATTGCAAAAGGAAAAAACACTCTGCACTGGGGACTGTTAGAGATCTAATGATATCATTTACAAACTTGCAAGACCTTCAATATTGTTTTTCCCCTTACATATTTCAAATTTAATATTATTTTCAATTTTAGAGCAAAGAAAGTAATCTATTTGATGACATTACAGGGGGATTTATGAGGGTAATAATGTAAACCACGTCCTATATTATCCTGGAGAATGGTATGGAGACAAAATAAGACTTGAAAAATAGAACCATGGACAGTCTTAAAGAACCAAATGGGATTTAAAAACCTTTCAGTGACCAAAAAGGAACTTTTTCCATACATTGTCCAAGTCCTCATCATGTTTATTTCCTCTAAATCTAGAATTCTCACACCAAAGAGTTGTCATTTCATTCAAAGACGTCAAGTGCATCCTTTCACACCATCAGCATTTTCTGTGGTCACAATTCAGTCATGTACACTTAAAATTAAAGAGAAAATACTCCTATCAGGTTTTATTCTACTGTGATATGATGAGTTGGGAGTATTCACAGTTTGATAAGACAGAGTAATTAGGAAACATTTAATGTATGGTCTATAACGGTGCATGCACATCCTCTCCTTTAATTTTACATCTTGGATGACTGGAAGGATAATTATTTCACCAACTTGATCTCATGATTGCTTGGATCACATGAAGAAAATTACATCATCAATGGAAAAGCACAAGTGTACCTGTTTGATAGTGAAATCATTGATAAGATGGTGGTTGTGTTCATTCAGGCTACAATGGAGAGACACACAGTCGCTGTGGAATAGGAGATCCTGTAAAGTATTGACTCGTTGGAGACCTAGTGCACGCTCAATACCATCTGAGAGGTATGGGTCATAGAAAATTACATTAAAACCAAATGCTTTTGCTCGCAATGCTAATGCTTGACCCACACGACCTAAAGGGTAAAGATGGGGAAAAAAGGCCATTAGCTGCAGAACAATTCTGCCCCAGATCCTATTTAAATTTTTTACTCTTTATCATAAGCCAATGTCCTCAAGTTTTACTCATTTCTGTAATGACCCATGAGAATATCTACACAATACAATCGAAGCACAATTATCATTCTACTCCCATGAGAAAACACCCACTTCAGAGTCTTTCTTCCACAATGGCAAATCTGGGTAAAGGTTACACAAGGAGAATTGGTTGTCAATTTAAAGGCTACGAAAGATAACCAAATAGGATTGCAAGTGTTGTATTTTTGCAATCTTGGAAGAATGAAGGGAAGTGAAAATATTTATTAGGTTGTGACTTTTTGAAAGAATTCTGAAGTCCCTCTATCTGCAAACTCATGGAACCTATCAACATCTGCACTGATTTTGGATATTAAATATCAATAAGGAATAATTCCACCTAATAAACATTTACCATTATGAATTTTCCACAATTATCTTTTATTGTATCTGGATTTAAAGCAGAATAAAATGAGCATTGCCACACAACGTTCATTTGCATCCATTTTCTGCTTCACTTTTATAGAATACTCACCTAGCCCAATAATTCCAAGTGTCTCCCCTCGAATCCGAGCAGCTCCTGAAGCTATGTCTCGTATTTGTTCAACACTTTGAACTCTTGTGCCTTCCCTTAGAGCTTGATGAAGCCAGGTAGTCCGTCTGTACAGGTTCAAAATATGACACATTGTGGAGTCTGCCGTCTCCTCTACAGAGGCTGCTGGGACATTACATACAGCTATACCTAAAATCAACACACAAAATTCCACTCATGTGTCAAATTATATGCAGGATACATACACTGTAAACAATTACTGTCATCAGTTGGTACAGAAAACTGTAATCTGTGCCTTTGTTGGTAAAATCATATAACATCTCTAGCATGGTACCATGCTTCCTCATGAAGCACATTTCACAGGGAAGAAAATGTCTGTAGCAGAAGCAACAAGAGTCTATTTCACATGAAAAAAACTAAAGCAGCTAATAAGTGAACAAATGAAGAGTTTATCATAAAGAATAAGTACAGTGAACAGATGAAATGGAAGTATTATTGCCGCAGCTTTTCAAATACACAAAACACATGACCAATTCAAGTACAGGTTGTATCTCCTTAATTCAGCGACATTGGGACCCCGAATGACAGAACACGCTGGAAAAAACAAAATTGATCCCTAAAGAAAACCCCCAAATGTAAACATATCAAAGGTAGAACAAAGCTTAAAACAGAAAATAATACTGTGCATACAGTACAAGACAGTTAGCACAACGCTTTCACAGTGCCAGTGACTGGGACCAAGGTTCGAGTCCCGCGCTGTGTGTTAAGGAGTTTGTACTAACAACAGCAGATTAAAATGTGCCAGACCACAAAGTACTGGATAAGAGGTGCAACATGTATAATTAGTAAAATAGACACCATGAAGAGAAAAGTAAAAGGAAGGGAAAATAGAGCAAAACCTCTGGCATCCAGCACCTATGGGGATTGGTAATACTGGATAAATGAATTTGCCAGTTGCTTGAGATTGCAAGTTGAGTGATTGGCAAACTAACTGGTGGGGGAGGGGGGGTGCCAATTTCAAACTTTGGTATTTTTTTACCTATTTATCTTTCTCGATTTTTTGCCAATTTTACTGTACATTTTTAAAAATTGAACCAGGGAGAGGAGCATGCTCGTTCTGGCATATTCAGTTTAACTTCCAGGTCAAGGTAGTGGTTTAAACAAATACTTTTCACAAATATTCAATGCAAAATATGCAGCTACCAAGAATATGTTACACAATTTGTACTAAAAATGAACAAGTCATACTGGATCAAATATCTGACTGAAATAAATGGTCTCCAAAAACATTGGGTTGAGGCCCTGATGGCATTCTTTGAATCTTCGATACTGCATAGAATGGAAATAGTGGTATTCAATTTTACCTTCAATCTCAAAATTATACTCTCTTAAATTGTACCATTGCAAGAATACGGATGGTTACCACAACTGTTATTCATACCTAAATCTCCAGCTGATTTTATGTCAATGTTATCAAAACCACTGCCGATTCTGACAATTATTCGAAGTGCTTTGAATTTTTCCAGGTCTTCTCTTGTTAAAGTGATAGTATGATACATCAGTGCACCCACTGCTTCATTTAGTACCTAGGAAAAAGAAGCAAACATTTCAACAAGAATTTACAGGTTCAATACTGTCAGGGGTACATAATTATAAAGACAGTCTTTCTGCATGGCAGAAAACAAGACTGCAGATGCAGAAAACCTGCAGCAACACCTAAAATGATGATAAAACTCATTGGGGGTTGGGGGCAGAGTGAGGCTGCCATTGAGTGTGCATTAAGTACAATCACATTTAACATTAGATTCTCTAACTAAAATTTATATTTACGTAGAACTTTCAACACAGAAAATGGTGCAACCAGACAAAAACAAATAGGATACTAGGTCAGTTTTTAAATTATAAAAGGATTTCTAAAATGTGGTGAGAAACCATTTCACCAACAAATAAGGAATTTATTGATATCAGTCCACTATTTGAAGTGTTAGTTTGTCTACGTTTGCTCAAGTCAACAACTCATTGTTGATTCTTCTCGAGTTCAATCTTCTTTCCTCCTTCATCCTTTTAGTCCTTGATTTGCCTAATACTCAAATGCAATAGAAGCATGAGATATTAAACCAAAATCTTTTACTTTTCCTCAGTTGGACAAAAAGATTGTGAAGCTACACTTGGAGCACTGTCATTTCAAACTTTTTCTTTCCACTCACATACTACCTTAAGTAATCCTTTACTAATTACAGAGCCTCATGGCATAGGGATTACTTAAAGTGATATGAGAGTGGAACAAAAAAGTTTAAAAACCACTGGTTTAGAAGGTGTAAGGTAAAACATCATGAGATGGGAATGTGTAGGGAGTTACCCTGTACAGGGCAGTAACAAGAAGGGGAGGTGTCCTTGTACTCCTGTTCGGTAAAACATCATGAGATGGGAATGTACAGGGCTGTAACAAGATGTGAATGCATCCTTGTACTTACAAGATAAGAGAGACATTGATGGATTGAGAGGCAGGAAGCTAGCAGGGAAAGGATAGCAACAGTTTTAGTCATTGGACAAGTAATGATATGATGATGTTCTAAGCACATATCCAAGGGTATAAAAAATCACCATTTTGCTGATAACGGCAGAATGCATTCTCCGACTAACATGGTTGGTCGCAAGTGTTACAATCCGGTAATAAAGAACAAAGAACCCTGATTTCGACTCAGCCTGGTGTTTGTCTCACTCATTCATGAACAAAGCAGACCTAACAAAGGTTATGGACAAAATGAAGGCAAACTAGATGCTAACTTTCTCAGTATGGACAATTGGCTGAATGACCTGTTCCATGTTTATGACCTTTAATTTTAAGATCCACATCACCTACACACTCAGTCCCCTATTGATTGCCTTTGCTTTTTCTAGATTCTGCATGACCTGCTGAATTTTTCTAGCACTTTTATGCACTGCATGACCCCAGATTGCAATTTTTCTTGTTTAACCTCATTTTGACTTGGGATTTTTTTTTGAGACTCACTATCTTCTTTCTATTGACCTTCACTATTGGTTTCAAATCAGGAATGGGTGAGGGAATCAAAAGTAGCAGGAAACTCATGGTCAACTTCTGGCTGAATATAACTGATTGGCAAAGTTGGTTCATGTCACTTGGTCTCCAATTGTTCACAGACATGTCCTTCGTTCATTTCACCGCCACCACCCACCTCCTCCTCTCCACAACTTTTTTTTTTAAAAGCCTCCTTTCTAACTTTTCTCTGTTCTGATGAAAAGTCATCTACTCAAAAATGTTCACCTTGTTTCTCCAAGTATTTGCAGAATATCCATTTTTTTATGAAAGTCGTTTGACACTTAACACACAAGCCTATTTTCATAGATACTATAGCAGGTTCTAAACAATATTACTTCCTGGTAGTTTCCAACTAAATTATACATCACACTTGTTTCACACGACTCTCCAAAACATTCTCTAGTTGGGGTGAATGCATTAAGTTCAGGAACCATTATTTGTGCTATAATGTGAAATCCCAAGTCTATTTAAAACCAATATTATTGAAAATCCCCATCTGATCTGAAATATTAAATTATAAAACGACCATATGTCACCAACTGGTCATCTGCTTAATTCAGATTCAATTAATAGGAAGGCACAATGTGACAATTTAAACTGTTTTCACCATGGATAATAATGATAAGCCCCAAGAGCAATTACATGTGATAGAGGAATGTTTTAATTCAGTGAAGATAAACCAAATCTCAATAATCAAAGGATTTTCTGGTTTGTTTTATCATGCATAACGTTGCACAATTATCAAAACATTGACCTTCATACTTAACTCATGATGCACGGGCCGTTCAATTCCAAAAGGCATTTATCCATCTGTCACCATTTTCTTTACAGCAGTTTTTGGGGCATAAAATTTCCCACCAACAAGAGGCAGAGAAACACCAACAAGAGCAAGAGAAATTAGCATGTATAAAACAGGTAAACACATTGCAATTTGGAGCCCTACTGAAATTTAATGGATGCTGAATAGGTTTCCCAGGATTCAGGAAATTACAACATCAAGTAAGGCTGATCATTCAAAATTAATTACCTTCTATAGACCTCCTTGTGGATAATTTAGTAATTTGAATGGTAAAGGCGAAAGATTTATCACCATCAAGTGCCTTACTGCTATAGAATGCTGTGAAGATAAAATATGTGATCGCCTACTTCAATTAATATATTTACAATTCTTAGAGCATATTGATGCATCATATTGCTGTAAAAGAGATTGGTGTCCATTAAAAAAACCATAGTAGTCGCCTAGTGAATGTTTAATTACAACTGCCCTAGAGAGCTGCCATGATAAGTGGAAAACAATATGGTAGTAATGTTATACTACTGCTGTTCTAATTCTAAACCTGACATAATGAATATGGTGGTATTAATTAAATAAAATGAAAAGGATATCAATCTAAACTTCCTGATGTTGCAATTTGGCATTTATTAGACAAGTATCTCTGAGCCAATCAGTATTGTAACAACAGGACACCAAATTTTCCAAGTGAATTATATCAGCTGCAGGTTTCAGTGACGTGCATATGCATAAATAATAATGACACCAAGTCTTCTTTACTCATGAAGAATTGAGGCATTATTTTGTCCCAGGTAACAAAGAAATGCAGAAGCCACCATGGGTGTTGGCAATGACAGACGAGCTACGATGACAAATATCCGTCAACACTTCTGTGGCGACAACTTCCATGTAATTGCAGTCGATTGGTTCACATTGTCAAAAACGAGCTGTTGCATGTAGACCAGACTTCTATCCACAAACCCACACCACACTTCAGATCCCGATTCCATTCTTACACCCTGCCCCAATCTGGACCACACTCCAGCTGCACACCGACTTGTTGGTATATTCCCGGGTGCAAATCCCTCAATGTTTTTGTGTGCACACTTGTGCGAATTGCTTATTAGCGGGGAGGGATGTGCACCCACTTTGAACTGCGAATGTTTAATTTTTTTTAAAAGCCCACATGATGACCAAAGCTTTACAAGTGTCAGAAGACATTGTTGGGTATTTAAGAACCTATGACTTTAGGATTACAAAGAATGATAGTTTGCGTCAGAATCGAACTAGTACTAGAGCAAGCTTAAGTGCTGGGTGAGGTATACTCTCCTTTGATTTGTAAACTATGCGTAGGATGAAATTCAACATGTACGTGACATTGTCACAGATGAATCGATGAGGTTGAGCTTGCATGCACCGTGTTCACAGGAAATCACTCAACATTTTCAATACGCAAACAATGAGAGTCAGACAGCATCCATGGAAAGAGAGAAAAGGATGATCCCAACCCAAAATGCTGACTAACCATATTGCTCCATGGATGCCGCCTGACTCACTGTGCCCCTGCCACCTCTCATTGTTTGATTGAGATTCTAACATCTACAGTTCTAATATTTTTCTAACATTTTGGATGAGTTCACGTTGAAGAGGTTACAAACTGAGAAGGGTGCAGGGCACTTCAAAATCTTTGCGTGGATATTAAAAAAATATATACTCAAAAGGGTTTCAGGAGCTGGTGGTTATAGGAAGGGACAGAGGTGAACAAGGTAACAAAAGCTGAAATAGGCAAGTTTCGAAGGCAAACTGTGACAGTGACCAATTGGGGGAGAGGCTGCTTCTGAGAATGCAAGATTAGGGGAGTGGCAATGTGCATCAAACGCATGGCAGAGTCTCATTTGGATTGATCTTAAAATTGTAATGTTCCCAAAAAGTACTGTTAAAGTTGAGCAGTGGTGTGAGCTGTGGCCACTTTGCCGGCAATATTCTGTCATACACAGTGCCATCTGCAGCAGAGAGGGGTCTGCATGAGGAAATCTGCATCATAGCAAGGGCCTTAAATTGTGGTCTTTGCACCAGGCCTCAGCAATAGATTAGACTCTGGGAACACAACATTCGGTTGTAGGCAGTTCCGTGCCCTGGAACTTGGGCAAATGAGAAGGTGCCAGCTGATGAGTTTCCAGCAGCTGTTGATGTCTGTCATAGAGTGTTTCTGGAAGCATCCCACAGATTTCCATGTTACACTCACTTTTGGACTCAATATCCCGAAATTTGACAGCATCACTCATCAGACTTTCCAGGCAAATTCCAATGATGGATAACAATCTCATCTCAGTATCGCCACCTCGAGGGCACCGTCTGGTGGTACAAACTCCAGTGATAAATTAACAGTGGTTTTCATGTCTCAATAGCAGCCAAGCCATGTCCAGGTGCTTCTTCTAAAGTTCTGAATTCTGCAAAAGGAATTAGCCACTTTGCTCAAGAAGGCTATCAGATCGGATCCACCCCCTTCTCTTGCACAAGGGTTTCAGGGGCATTCAGTGGTGATTATTACCCGGTGTGAGCAGGAGGGTGATGCAGCGCTAATGGTGCAGCTTCACAGCTGGAGGTACCCATGTTTTGATGGAGGTAAAATGGCCAAAGAATCAAAGAGTAAAATGATGGGTATGCAAGAAAGAATAATATCACAGACTGCTGAACAACAGGATTGATGGAATTATAATCAGAAATCCAAATGACTGAGTAGCTCAAAACTTTTTTTTTCTTTTTTCGGGGGAGGTAATATGTCATGGACAAACCAGAAAGAAATAACTCTGGAGAGAGACAGAACCTCAGCAATAGTTGCTGCTTCTATCACTAGGGTTGATGTATAGCTTGATGCAGCCATATTAGGTACATCTCCACGTCCCCACCCTCTTTAGAAATTTATACATCAGATGTCTGTGAGACAATCCTCTTTGATCCCCCATCAACTGGTAGATGGGTTGGGTATCTGTGGTAGCACTGGAAATGCTGTAATCCTTTAATGTTAAGAAAGAGTTGAAACTTGCAAGCTCGCTGAGAGTTTATGGATGATGCATAACTCTCACTTGCTGTTACCCAAAATCATCAGTCCTTTCACTGCACCAGATTCAGGTGAAATCGCAAGAATAACTGTCCAGGTTGTGACCAGCAGCAATTGAGCTGATGGATGATAGCTACCTGTTTGTTCATTTAACCCCTCCCCTGTATCTTTCTCTTTCCCTATCTCCTTTCCTCCAGCTTCCCACCCCACTTCGCTTCCTTCTCCAACATAATAGCCACAGTCTTCTCTCCCCATCACCTCAACTTATTTCTCTTCTATCCTCCCACCTGTATACACTTGACCAGCCGCTGGTCCTCCTTCCTCTTCCACCTCCTCCCACCTTTTTAAATCAAGTGACTTTTTTTTCTTATAGCTGATGAAGAGCCCAGACCCAAAACATTGGTTACCCTTTACTTCCTATGGATGCTGTGTGACCTGCAAAAGTTTCTCCAGCATATTTGTGTACTACACTCAACCGCAGCATCTGAAGGCCTCCTCGTTCGGCTCAAAATCAGGTGATACACAATGATAAACCCCAGAGTAAACATTTTCTGGTCATTACGATCTGCCATGAAGCAGGCGAACAACTGCCACTTAGATTTCCATGGTGAAGTCATCTTCCTAGAGCAGATTACCCAGAATGGAAGAATAGGAATTGTATCCTGCCTAAATCAATTGCCTGTGGGACAATCATCTCAATCTCTGTCAAGAGTGGCTGAAATGCAGCAAGCCACATTTCTATGGAGAGTTTTGATCTTTATGCCATCCCAAAGTGACAACACATCATGTATATGCACCTTACAATTTTATGCACGTTAGGTATGAATGAATGCAACATCAGTGCACCTGCTCCCAAATACAACCAACTGAAACAACCCAGGATTTGTCACCAGAAGCAGCTTTTCATAAAAGGTTACCCTAAAGTACTTGTAAAACACAAATGTCTGCAGATAAACATATTAGCGTAGCAGTTAGCAAAGCACTTTTACAGTGCCAGTGACCTAAGTTTGAATCTGGCGCTATCTGTAAGGAGTTTGCACCTTCTCCCCGTGTCCTCTGGGTGCTTCAGTTTTCAAAAATGTAATGGGGTTGTAGGCCAATTGGTTTTAATTGAGCAGAATGGCACATGGGCCGAAAAGGCCTGTATGTCTAACTTAAAAATTAAAAACCTTTTAAAGAGTTGCTACTCCTCTCCACTGATAACTAAATTAACCACAGTGGGTGAACAGCTCTTGAAGCAGGAGTCATTTCTTCAAATTTCAGGCAAGTCTTCATTCCTCCAGTCAGAATGTGCATTGTCAGTGAACTGTGCATCCAAAACATGAACTTCATTTTTTTCCCTTTCACTGCTTTGTCCGTGGAAAGAGCAGAATTTCCATCACCCGCTCGTCACCACAAATACTGAGCCAAAGGCTTTGATCACTCCCCAAAGATGTTTTGTATTTACATCCGAGTCAATATGCATACAGTCTGTATTTTGTCTTTTTGCATTTTCTAAATTAGGAACAATTTTGCAAAGATACTTTCCGTGGAGTTGGCAGAAAAATGCATTGGCTATAAAAGTGCACAATTATGTCACCATTGTTCTGTTTAGACTTCTCCAGCTGAGATGGATGAATGAGCAATGTAGATTCATACACAATGGAAGGCATTCATGGAATTGTTGCTTTCTTACCATCTGCACTGCAATTTGTAATCAGTAACAGAGAGAACAAAGTTCATAAACCATTATTGGGCAACAATATCCTGTAATACAGGGTCACTATATTGGATCCACATGGATTTTTTAAAATTTGAAAATGTCATCAAGCACTTAATATGTTGGTCTCATTTATTGTTGGTCTCATTTAAACATTTTTCTCTTTTGAAAAACATGAAGAGGATTTGCATTCAATTCCCCTCATTCAACATTCCTGACATGCAGAACATTGCTACGCATGGCTTGCATTTGGCCCATAACTTGCTGACAGTCACATATTTTTTTTAAAAATTAACCAATTTTAGATTTTCTCGCTGATTTGGGAAGTTGAGATTTTTTGTACTTCTTCTAATTCAATCAATCAGAGATTAAGCATTGAATTGTTTTAAATAACACATCTTAAATCTATTATAACATTTGTTAACAGAGACAAAACCATTCAGAAAACAATTGAGGACTGCATTTAGTATTTTTGTTGTTTCAGTTTTGTGAACTTTCGTTCAACTACATATCGTCTCATGATCTCTATAATGTTAGGAGTGAACTTTACAGATGAGAACTGAATTCTCAATGATGAGGCATGACTGTCATAAACTGCACCTCGACTGGTGCCCTTGGTTCTTATCCTCCAAAAAAATTACATATGGAATTTAAAGTAGAAGCTCTGAAGGTAACAGGACAAGATTATAATCAAAGAAAAAATGTGCATAGTGATTTCAGAAATGTTTGGTTCATTTTAAAGAGCAATTTAAAAAAGAAAACAGAAAATTAATGGATTATGGCGGTACGCCATTAGGCAGGCGAACCGGCCCCGCTGGTCACACACGTGGCGGGGCAGCCGACCAAAATGGCGCCGTCGGGGGTTTCCTCCCAACCTCGGCACCAGGCTCAAAAGCCCGCGCTTGGGGACCCATGTGATGCCCCGGTGACGTCGGGGCCGCCCAGCCAAGTCTGGGCTGGGAGTATAAGACCAGCCAGTCAGCCTGCAATAAATCAGTTTTGCTCACTGAACTCAACCCGTCTGGTTGTGCGATCCTTCAGTTAGCAGTGTGGCCGCCGCTACAATTGGTGGACCCTGACAGGTTCAAACGTCTTTGAACCCAACATGAACGACCCTTCGATCAACGCTATAGCCATCAAGCTTCCCAACTTCTGGCTTCAGGAGACGGAGACCTGGTTCAGCCACGCAGAGTTCAGTTTCACCTCTGCCAGATTTCATCGGATTCGACCAAGTTTTACCATGTGGTCGCCGCCCTGGACCAGGCCACTGCCAAACGAGTGCTGCACTTCGTTCAGCACTCACCCGCAGAAGATAAGTACGGGACCATCAAGCGGGTGCTCACCGGTTCCCTCGACCTCTCCAGGCGCCAGCGTGCCGCTCGGATGCTGCGCCTCGACACCTTGGGGGACAGAACTCCAATCGAGCTAATGGACGAGATGCTCGTGCTCATGGGCGATCACACCAACTGCCCACTCTTCGAGCGCATCTTCCTCGACCTGAGGACATCCTGCCGTTACTGTCCCAGGAGAGCTTTGTCGACCCTAGGAAGGTGGCTCAAAGGGCTCAGGAGCTATGGCTCGAACGATTCCCGGAGGGCACAGCAGTCCAGCAGGTTACGAGTCACGGGCACAACCACGCCAAGCCTTCTTCTATTGCTGCGGTGGAACACCTGGCCCCTGCAAGGGCCTCATAGAGCATAGCCAGAAGCAAATCACCCACTTCAGGCCTCTGCTTCTTCCACCAGCACTGGGGAGCCAAGGCTCGGACGTGTTGTCAGCCTTGCTCGTTCCAGGGATACGAGCAGACCGGCCGCTGTTAATGGCTGCAGCGGCTGGCCAAGAACACAGCCTTCTCTACCTGCGGGATTCAGTCAGCGGCCAACGCTTCCTCGTCGACACCGGCACCCAGATCAGCATCAACCCACCACAGCCATTGAGTCCTGGAACCGGCCTCAAGGACCTCCCCTCCGTGCAGCCAATTTGACGGAGATTCAAACACATTGAGACAAGACTATCCATTTCCAGATTGGCCTCTCGTGGAGGCTTACCGTTTCGTCCCTTCCAACCACCATCCTGGGTATCTACTTTCTCCTCCCCCACGGACTGCTAGTCGACATTCGAGGTAGGCGACTGGTAGATGCCCATACCTTCCAATCCGTTCGCCTCAAAGCCTTCCACACAGAGCAGCTGCAGGTGACCACAGTCAGCATGCCCAAGGATGAATTTCAGCGTATCCTGGATGAGTTCCCATCCCTCCTCAAGCTTCAGTTCTCCGCCGCCTCATCACGCCACGGGATGTTTCATTACATCCCCACCCAAGGCCCGCCGGTTCAAGCCAAGGCAGGCCGGATAAGCTCCAGATAGCGAAGGAAGAGTTCTCGCATCTGCAGGAGCTGGGGATCATTCGACACTCCGACAGTCCTTGGGCCTCACCACTCCAACTGGTCCCGAAAGCCTCCGGCGGCTGGCGCCCCTGCGGAGATTATCGGTGGCTTAACGACATGACAGTACCTGACTGTTACCCAATCTCTCACATCCAGGACTTTACAGCCAACCTGCATGGCGCGAGGATGTTCTCCAAGGTCGACCTGGTGAGCAGGTATCACCAAATCCCGGTGCACCCAGAGGACATACCCAAAACGGCCATCATCACCCCCTTCGGCTTGTTCAAGTTTCTACGCATGCCATTCGGGCTCAAGAACGCCACCCAGACCTTCCAACTCCTTATGGACACAGAGGGCAGGGATTAGAATTTCATATTCATTTACCTGGACAACTTCCTTGTCGCCAGCAGAGACCGGGTGCGACACAAGTCTCACCTGTGCACCCTCTTCTCACGACTGGCCGACTTCGGCCTAACAATCAATTTGGCCAAGTGCCAGTTGGGGAAAGAGTCCATGCAGTTCCTAGGCCATACCATCACGGTCGAAGGAGCCACACCTGCCACTATGAAGGTCGCTGCAATCAGGGAGTTCCCACGCCCAGACAACCTCAAGGGGCTACAGGAGTTCGCGGGTATGGTCAATTTCTATAACTGCTTCACTCCAGGCGCTGTGCGCATCATGCAGCCGCTCTTCGCACTCATCGCGGCCAAAGACATGACAATTGCCTGAACTCCAGACTCGCGAAAGCTACCCTGCTCGTCCACCCACGCACCGACCTACATATGGTGCTCTCCATCGATGCTTCTGCCACAGGCGTCAGCGCCGATCTGGATCAGTAGGTGAATGGACAGTGGAAACCACTGGCATTTTTTAGCCGTCTTCTTCGCCCGCCAGAATGCAAGTATAGTGCTTTCGATTGTGAGTTGCTGGGCATGTACCTGGCGGTGCGTCATTTCCGCTATTTCTTGGAGGGGAGGTCTTTCACTATTTTTACCGACCACAAACCCCTCACTCAGGCGCTCGCAATGGCAAGAGATCGCTGGTCAGCCCGCCAACACCGACACCTCTCCTTCGTGTCGGAGTTCACCACCGATATTTGGCACAAGGTAGGGAAAGACAACATGGTTGTCGACGCACTGTCATGACTGGCCTTTTGCACGCTGACACCCGGCCTCGACTTCGACCAGCTCACCTGGGACTAGAAGTCTGACGAGGAAACACGGGCCTTCAGGACTGCCATCACGGGCCTGCGGTTCCAGGACCTCCCGACTCCTCATGGTGAGGGCACCATCCTGTGCGATGTCTCCATGGGCACCCCACGACCAGTGGTTCCCCAGCAGTGGCGCAGGCAAGTCTTCCACCATATCCATGACCTTTCCCACCCTTCCATCAGGTCCACGGTCTGTATGGTGGCAGAACGTTTGGTCTGGCACGGGCTTCGTAAGCAGATTGCGGACTGGGCCAGAACCTGCACCCATTGCCAGCTTTCCAAGGTACACAGGCACACCAGAGCACCCGTACAAGATTTTGAACGCATCTGGGAATGGTTCAGCCACATACATGTGGACATCGTCGGACCCTTACCCATTTCCCGAGGTAACCGTTACCTTTTCACAGTGGTAGACCGCACAACTCGTTGGCCCGAGGCGATCTTGATGCCAGATGCCTCCACAGACTCCTGCTCCCGAGTGCTTTTGAACAGTTGGGTTGCCCAGTTTGGCGTTCTGAACCACTTCACCAGTGATTGGGGCACCCAGTTCACCTCTGCACTCTGGCCACAGCTTGCCAACATGCTGGGGATCGAGGTACATCACACCACGGCCTATCACCCATAGGCCAATGGGCTAGTCGAGCGATTGCAGCCCCACCTTAAGTCGACACTTATGGCCCGCCTCACCGGCCCCAACTGTGTGGACCAGCTGCCTTGGGTGCTCCTGGGCATCCGCTCGACACCCAAAGAAGACCTACAGACGTCATCAGCCGAGTTGGTCTACGGTGAGTTCATCAACGCACCTCACAACCCCCAGCAGTCACCGCACGGTCTGCTTTCCCGTCTCCGGGCCCAGTTGGACTCCTTCACACCCCCACTGCCACCTAGACATGGGCCTCTTACGTCCCCGGCAAGCTGTACTCCGCAGAGTATGTTTTTATCAGGCGGGGCCGCCACAGCACCTCTACAAAGACCATACGAAGGGCCGTACACAGTTGTACAGGGTTTAGGATCCACTTTCACACTGGACGTCGGTGGTAAGAGGGAACTGTTTATGGTGGACAGGTTAAAGCCAACCCACCTCGACCCCACTGAACCAGTAGTTGTGGCCCAACCCAAGTGACATTGGCGCCGGTTCTGGGGGGGGTCTGTGTGGCGGTGCGCCATAAGGCAGGCGAATCGGCCCCGCTTGTCACGCTCGCAGCAGGGCAGCCGTCCAAAATGGCACCGTCAGGTGTTTGCTCAGAAGCCCGCACTTGGGGACCCACGTGACGCCCTGGTGATTGTTGGGGCCCTCCAGCACGGTTCTCAACCAGATCTGGGCTGGGAGTAATAAGGCAGGTAGCCTGCAATAAATCAGTTTTGCTCACTGAACTCAACCTGTTCAGTTAGCAATGTAGCCGCCGCTACAGGACAGAGGTCCAGAGAAAGAATGAAAAACTTAAGAATTTAGCCACTGAAAGTTTGATTGCCAAAGGTCCAAAATAAATTGAGAGATGATCAGCAATTCACAATGAAAGATACTCAGAAAACTTGAAGGGTTATTGGCCTGAAGGAGAATATGAAGAAAATGAAGTGGTGAGAACAGGGATTTGAAATCAAGATTAAGAATCACTGCATACATCAACATCTCCAAAGTTGACAAATGAATAAGCTTGAAGTGAGCTGCTTTTCAATTTACTTACAAATATTTCTTAGCAAGGCCATCCACAATTAACCTTATTGAACTTATCCAGAGGTGACAATGCTCCAAACATCATGGTGGGAGTTTCCTCATTTGAACTCTTTGACAATGAACAAACCAAAATATATTTCCAGGAAACTGTAGAATTGGAAGGGAAATTGCATTTCAGGATTTCCAAAGGTGCAACCTGCAGGTTTGGAACAAGCTATCAAAAATTATTGTTGCTGTTTCTATAGGGTGCACATACCAGAGAAAGTTCAAATTGCCAACTGGATATTAATAAATTCGATGGGTTTCTGCAACAAAGTGGAAGCTCTGATTTTTTAAACCAGCTTCATTTTCATTGCACATTAGTTATTTAACTGAATGTAAATGTCTCAGTGAGATACAAGTTCATAAACCAGACTATTCCTATTCAAAAAAAGGATTTGCCAGAGATTTAATTTCAGAACAGGGAGATTCTGGTGAGGCCGGATCTGGAGACCTGCATGCAATTCTCGGCACCACCTACGGCTCCTAGAACGCTTCCACCAGCGTTGTCTCCGCTCCATCCTCAACATCCATTGGAGCGCTTTCATCCCTAACGTCGAAGTACTCGAGATGGCAGAGGTCGACAGCATCGAGTCCACGCTGCTGAAGATCCAGCTGCGCTGGGTGGGTCACGTCTCCAGAATGGAGGACCATCGCCCTCCCAAGATCGTGTTATATGGCGAGCTCTCCACTGGCCACCGTGACAGAGGTGCACCAAAGAAAAGGTACAAGGACTGCCTAAAGAAATCTCTTGGTGCCTGCCACATTGACCACCGCCAGTGGGCTGATAACGCCTCAAACCGTGCATCTTGGCGCCTCACAGTTTGGCGGGCAGCAACCTCCTTTGAAGAAGACCGCAGAGCCCACCTCACTGACAAAAGGCAAAGGAGGAAAAACCCAACACCCAACCCCAACCAACCAATTTTCCCCTGCAGCCGCTGCAACCGTGTCTGCCTGTCCCGTATCGGACTTGTCAGCCACAAACGAGCCTGCAGCTGACGTGGACTTTTCCCCCCTCCATAAATCTTCGTCCGCGAAGCCAAGCCAAAGTAAAAAAAAATTAAGAAAATATTTACTGGCTTTGGAGGCCAATACCAAGAAGGTTCAGCAAGTTGATCCCGGAATCAATGTATTGTTGAGAGATTTAGTAATCTAGGACTATGTTTGGAAGGATGGGGGGGGGGGGGGAAGAGAAGGGAGAAATCTAAGAGAAACTGATACAGGTTGTACTTCTTTAATCCAGCAACATTGGAGCCTGGCCATTGCCAGACCACAGAAAATGCCGGAAAACAGAAATTGACCGCTAAGGCTCATTAGCATTAACACCATCTTCTCCACCTCTTGGATGACATCCTAAAGGGCTAAAATACAGCTGAATAAATTAACAGGACTGTATCACTGTATCACCAAAACACTCGGCTGCAGTGTAAACCGGTTTTGGCGCATTAGTGCTGCTAACAGCACCGCCATCATGGCAGATGCACAAACTAATGGCTGCAGATGCAAAATGTGCTGGACCACGGGAGTTGCCGAACCACAGAGCATCGGATTAGAGAGGTACAACCTGTACATTTATGAAAGGAGCACAGAACTAGTGGGCATACTAGTGGGAAGGAGTAGATTCAAGACCAAGATTAATGAATCTGTGAAATTCTCTGTCCAATGAAGCAGTTGAAGCCACCTCATTAAATGTATTTAAGATAGACATTTAAATAATAAGGAAATTCAGGGTCATGAAGGAATAAGCCGGTAAATGGAACTGAGCCCTTGGCCAAAACATGCATGCTCTTAATGAATAGCAAAGAAGGCTCAACAGTCCAAACAGTCTACTCTTGCTCCTATGTTCTGATCTTCACGTGCAACTCTGGATTACTCACAGTACCACTGTGCTACTGATGAGCAGCTTGTGGGCAAGTTATGGACAATCTCTGAATTAAAATGAGTGGGATGGAATAATTTGGTCTGTATGTAACAAAGCCTAAATGAGGATCTTGACAACAGGCAAGTCAAGACAGGGGTGGAAATAACGTCCATGTATACTGAAATCAAGGTAGCACCTAATTGACCATGAAGGAGGATAAAGTTGGTGCCTTTCTGACTGGGAATCAGAAATTTGCTCATTCAGACAATTTTACAAGTGCAAGGGAATGGAAGGGACCAAGGAAGGCAAATATAGTAAGAATGACACTTCTGAAGAGCCAAAAATAAACCAAAACTGACATTAAGCTAATTAATGGGACATTAAAATGTATCTTGGTCAAAGAGTAAAGCTTTAAGGTAAACAAGATGTTGAGGCAGAGTTTCAAGGAAGGAATTCTTGAGTCTGGGGTCTCGGCATCCAAAGCCAAAGGTGGAATGAGTACATTAAGAGATGAAGAATTTGAATAGCATACACATCTTGGAGACTGGACATGAATCACAGTTAGAGAGGGATGACCTAGAGGAGTGATTTGAACATGGATAAGATATTAAAATTTATATCTTTTATGCAAAGAGTAAATATATGCTATAAAGCATTGAGTGCTTGTTAAATTGGGTGGGGCAAGCCGAGATGTGGCTAAGTGACCTCAAGTTAGGGTTTAGTTTTACTTCTGATGCAGAAGGTACAAGTGATAGGAGTCACATTGGTGAATTGGATCCAAAATTGGAAACTAATGAAGGGTGGATGAATGATTTTCTACTGAGAAATTCTTGCTCAAAATGAATAGGGTCAAAGAAAATGAAAGAGGTCATTTAAAGATACAGCAGGACCTCAATCAGATGGACCATTGAACTTAGGTGGCAGATGAACATTAATCCAGACAATGCACTGTGGGAGGTCAAATTTGAGTGAATAGCAGGCACATTAGGAGAACTGATGTACAGAGAAACATTGGGGTGCAAGTCCATAGTTCTCTAAATGTCATGACACAGGTGAATAAGATAGTGACTAAGCTTTTGGTATGGGTTTCTTATAGACCGAGGCATTGAGTACCAGAACTGGGAAACTGTGTTGCAGTTGTACAAAACATTGGGAAGACTGGACTTGTGGTATTGTGTACAGTTGCAGAGAATAGATACAAGGAGGAATTTAAAAGAGATCTGAGAGTAAAATCTTTCCTCATAAAGGATGATATTTGGAAAGAACTCCCAGAGGAGATAGTGGAGGCAGATACTATTACAACATTTAAAGAACATTTGGCCAGGTACTTGGATAGGAAAGTTGTGGAGGGATATGGACAATGTATGCAGATGGAACTAACACAGATGGGTGTTACATTTGACATGGACAAGGTGGGGCATAAGCACCCAATTCTGTCTTCTGTTCTCTGAAGTTTACCAACAGAATAATTTCAGATTGCAGCCAAAGGTACACTGGGTTCATCAGGATTGGGAAGTAAATATGCTGGAGAGGGTTTCGATGTGATCCAAAGCTCAAGTTTTTGTCGATTAGAGCACCAGGACTATGAGAAGTCTGGTTCAATTTCAGATAATTGTCAGGGACAGTGATAAAAGTCAAGTGATAAGAGTGGAGATTATGATGGAGATTGAACATCTCAATCTTCCCAACATCTTGACTTGAGAAAATTTCTGATTTCCCCCAGTGCCTATTATCAGACAAGCTGTCAGGGTTGTGAAAAATCAAAATGCTGGAAGTAGTCAGTCAGGCATCAAATGCTCTATCACCCATTTGTGCTCCATAACGCTTCCAGAAAAACAACCAAGACCAAGGGGTGATAACGCGCAGACAAATTTGGAAATGGGGAAAGAAAAAGGATATTATACAATTCTTAAACTTTAATTTGAAGGCAAAGTAATAATTTCTTTTTGCCAACAAGCATTTAGATATTTTAATTCCAGATATTTCTGTACTTACCTTTTCGTGAATCTCCTGTGTGGATTGTGCATCACAGAAAGCCACTGTTGCTACATCTTTTAGAATAGGCATTTCTACCGTGCAATCTCGGCCATCCAGCAGTGCCACCAGGGGGCGTGGATGCATGGGGCCATTCATAATAGGAGGACGAATGCCTGGAATCGAAGGAAAACACAAACGTTGGTTACGCTTCTCAGATGCCAGTCCTCTTGCTTTGACGCTAATGCAACCAACCAACTCACAGCTTTATGGATCTTCTAGGAATTCAAAAACCTAGTGAATGTATCCACATTTACCACAATTCAAATAGAAACCACAGTGCAAAGTTAATTGCCCAAACCAGACACCACTCAGTATTGCGGTTACCCATGTTTACCTGGCCTAATCAATACTGAAGTGAAAATTCAGAAAAATATCCAAGCCAAAGTGATTAACTATTATTGTAACTAACTGACTGCCCTAGGTCTGAGTTCAGCAACACAGGCGACGCCATTTAAAAGGCAAAATATTAACTTTCACATTGCTACAAAATGGACCAGGACAAGCTGCAATTTCTCCAGACTTCCAAAGCTGAACTGTGAAAAGGAAATCACTCCCAGGGGGAGGATTAAAAAAACCCTATAGATATGACCCGCCCAGTGGCATGACAACTGACTTCCTGCAAGTGGCATATTGCGGTACTTACAGTTACATCAGAGATTTTTGTAGGTCTCATGTTTCAAAAGGGGATGTGTCTATAGCAGTCAATCAATACATAATTTCTGACAAAATCCAGAAGAATATTGCTAACATTTTAAACTGCAAAGATTTACAAACAAATATTAAACTGAAACAAACAGTAAGCACCTGACTGCTCAGAAAGCTCGATGCATTCAGGTTGAAGTCTACAGCTGTAGGAGAACTAAAATGAAGGGCTGAGGCCCAAAATCCCAACTGCCTTTTGTTGTCAGTGGATGCCACATGAATGGGAGAGGCATGGGGGGGCTATGGGCTGGGTACAGGTCAGTGGTACTAGGTAAAAAATGGTTCAGCACAGACAAGAAGGGCCAAAGGGATCTATATCTATGCTGTTCTAGACTCTGATAGTTCAGTGGTTAGAACACTGGTCTCGTAAACCATGCCTCACGAGTTCGTCCTTCACTGGGGCCTCATTTCTATGAGGGGCACTGGACAAAGTGGCAACTCTGTCTTACTAATGGTAGACAAAGTTAAAGAATTTCATGTATGTTACTTTCTAAATGTAGTATTACATGAATCTTTACATTTATTTTTCTATATAGGTCTGTGGGTGATTGATGGACAGTGGAGCCAGATGGGGGAGACATGAATTGAGTTGGTTAATTTGTGACAGAGAAAAAAAGGATAAAAAAGGGGCAGATGGAGAGAGATGGGGAGGGAAGGGCGGAAGTGGGATAGCTGATAGTACACCCTGTCAAGCTGCCATGTAAAATGGAGTCACGCGGCAGCTTGAAAGTGTCTGACCCGGTCAGCGTAGTCCAAATCCAACTGGGTCTCTGAGGCAAAATATTAAAGGTAGTCAGGGAACCCAGTTAAGCTTAACTAGGTCACATCCACTGGTGGCTTGAACAGGAAAATGGCCAACCCAGTTACTCCTGTGACATTAACTCTTATGCGCCAGCATCACAGGGAAACCCTTGGGTGAAGAGCTTGCTGTGATCAGGAGGGGAGAGACAGATCACTGCCGTGGGGTCCGGGGGTGGAAGCGGGAAGAAATCGCTGCCACGAGGGGGAGTGAGGGGGGGACACAATTGGGGGAGTGAGGTGACTGCCATGGGGGGGAAGAGGTTAATACTGCGGGAGTGAGGGTGGGGGGTGCCACGATCAGTGAGAGAGGGGTTGCTGCCGCGGAGGAGAGAGGGGGGTTGCTATTGCAGGGGAGTGGAGCCTTCGCTGCTGCGGGAGGAAGGGGTCGCTGGCGCAGTGGGAGTGGAGGGGAAGAGTGGGGGGGGGGGGCCGCGAACTGCCGCTGCTGCAAACACCACTTCTGCTGTGACAGCTCAACGTTCGTGGCAGTGGGAAGTTGCTGGGGTGGGGAGGGGACTGATTGACGGTGGGGGAGCAGGGGAGACTTACCGATAGTTCCCCTGAATATGTGACGTGTCACTTAATGTGCAATCGTGGGGTTGGATCCTCTTAAATTGCCGGGTTAGCAATTTAATGGGTCAATCCCCCTGCAGCTTAAAAGGTGCTGGAAGCACCTTTGCCCCACTAATCGCACCTGGATCCTACGAAGGCTACCCAGGTGCTGCAGCTTAAAAGTGCCCTCTGATAAACAGGAACACATCTCCACTCTCATGGTTCCAAATATGACTTTCCTTACTTATCAGATTTCAGCA
The DNA here is from genome assembly GCF_036971445.1 of Narcine bancroftii. Classification (NCBI taxonomy): domain Eukaryota; kingdom Metazoa; phylum Chordata; class Chondrichthyes; order Torpediniformes; family Narcinidae; genus Narcine; species Narcine bancroftii. Next base: position 29,752,144 of record NC_091471.1, read on the forward strand.
CCGGTACCCTTTGTGTTCCCTCTTATCACCCTATCACCCTCCAACAGCCTTCTCCACATTCACTCTTCCAAAGCCCCTCTCCCCCCCCCCCCCAAAGGAATCTGGAATTAAAACAAACTGCTGAAGGAACTCAGCAGGTTGAGCCACATCTGTTGGAGGTAAAACGAAAGTGGTGATGTTTTGCGTTCCCTTCACAAATACTGCTCTCCTCCCAAGTCCTGTCAGCAGTTTATTTTTTAGCCTTTTGGACTCCAGCCATTTTTAACCTTTCATAACATATTCTCCGGACTGAGTCAATGGGTAAGCTACCAGTATGAATGAGCTGGTGATTGGGTATAACTCCAGTCCCAGAAAACGGGAAAACAGAGTATATCCGCTTGTAGGCAGTCCTTAAAAATTGGGACATGAGTCCAAAGGGTTAAATTTAACTTGTAGAGGCTTTGGGGCATCAGATGATTCAGTCACTGTATAATACTGTTTACATGATTGGCCAGAATGTTGACAATAGAGAAACTTGGTGAACATAATGTGACTTTTGGTTTTAAGACCAATTTGCTGGGCCACTTCATTGGACAGTCAAGTATCAACCATATTAATTAAGGCAACAGATTATTAAAGGCCTCAGTGAATCAAATAACCTTGTAAGATAGTCTATGATTGCCATTATGGGAAGCAGACTCTATCCTCAAGGATCCCAACCACCCAGGCCATGCCCTCTTCACACTGCTATCATTGAGAACAATCATCCAGCGGCACAATGACAGGTTTTTCCCTCTGCCATCAGATTTCTGAATGGGCAATGAACTACAGACACTTTCTTTTATTTTTACACTTATTTATCCTTTTTTAACATATAAATGCATAAAAGTTGACCCCCTATTGTTTGGGGAAAAAATCTGGAATTTTCCATGCATCTCATGTAAAAGTTGACCTTAATCTCTCATCTCAGCCCCAGCTGCCCACAGGCTGGAGCCCTCAATACCTCCGAAGGTGCAGATACTTACTGCAGTTCCGACCACCCACGTACCTGTGTCCACGATGACTCCCAAGCCAGTTCCCACACCAACCTCAGCCTCCGCAAGGCTGACACCACTGCTGTATCCCACAGGCTTTAATGATTTAATTTATTGCTTTAATTGTTCTTTATTTGTTTTGATATAATTTGAACTGTATTTTGGATTCTAGTGTGAATTTCGGCCACTCAACCCCATAAATTTAACATTAAAAAATGGTCTCGAAAATATGACTTTTACATGAATATATGCAGTAAATTTAATTTATAGCATTATTTGCTCTTTAATGCTGCTGCAAAACAATGAATTTCGTGACATATTTGTGACATTAAATTCTGATTCTAACGTAGCGTCTCCAAGAGTAGTAACCAATTGACATAACTCCAAACCCTCACCCTTATTTTTATTTTTGAACACATATTCAACATCCTTTTGAAAGTTACAATTGTCACCACTGCCACCATTCTTTCAGATAATGCCTTGAACATTTTCCCTCCAGAGTTTCTGTGGTGGTGGAGGTCCGCGGTAGGACTTCTCTGTTGTGTTCCATGTACGGTTCCCAAATTTGTTCGAAAAAATTGACAGAAGGAGAAAACGACGAAATGGACTGACCCAGTATATAAAAGTAGAAGACACAAATTTCTTGTTTATTTTCATTGTGTGATGACATTGTTTAATGGGTTTAATGTATCATGTAGGTTGAACATTGAGTGGGTGGGGAGGGGGGGGTGAAGGAGGGAGGGAAGGGAGGGGGGTAAATGACACTGTGTATATTCAAGAGGGAAATGTTTGTGTGTATTTTGGTCAGTACGGTTCATAGTGCGAAAAATAAAAAAAAATTTATAAAGAGTTTCTGTGGTAATCTTTGGCTAAAGTTACACTGAGGAATTTGGAGCATCTTCATGAAAATTACTGACAGATTTGATTGCAACAAAGGTTTAGTCCAGCTCTGAAATGACAGTTTCTCAGAGAACATATGGGAACAAAGAACCATACACTCTGAAAGCAGTGATTAACATATTGCAGACTTTACCATTTGCTCAGAAGATTCTCCACCATTTAAATGCAATAGGAAGTTTCTTCTATGATGAAACCACTTCACTGGGGAGAAGGGCAGTGATAAAGATATCCACTTGTGTCTCTAGCAGCACTAAATACATCGAGCTCTCCTCAGCTGTTCCCTCGCAGTCCAGTCAAAGTTCACTTTCTAAATACAAAGCCTTTCCGAAGATCAGAATCAAATAGGTTTCCATCATCCTTTCTACATCTAAACCATTTGTGTGTAAAAAATATTATCCTCACCTCCACTCGTTAACCTTTTTTTTAAAAAACCTGTTTTATATTTAATTAAATTATCAGACTTAACACAGCTAGGCAAGTGGATTTTCAAAGCACTGCAAACATATACATCTGTCAAGGAAATGAGGTGAAACTACCTGGGGAAACGGACGTGAGAAGAATTGGACGAACACGACTCAAAAGTCACAGCTATTGGAAACATAGTAAATGGGTAATGCTTGTAAAAAGGTGCATTTAATATTGTTCTCAACAGCAGAATCACTACTATTGATTTTCCAATCGGTGACAATTATAGGAAGCAAATTCTACTGGAATGCAGCTAACACACATTTACAAATATGAAAAGTCAATCCGCCTTCATCTGCAAAAATGATCTCCAAAACTAATGTTCATTCTCAAAAAATGTTTTAAATTTATAAGATACAGTATTTAAATGTAAAATGATGGACCTTTTTTTAATTAAGTAACAAAAATCTTTAACCTCCTTCTAACTGTTCAACAAAACAGCTTCTAAGGAGTTCAATGGCCTTTGCACATACTTTTGCCATGAAGATATCAAACCTGGTTGCAGAGTGAGCAGTAATTTGCTTATTAATTAGTGGCTTGTAGCTTTATTTTAAATGTTTCAGGCCACTATTCATTCACTGCATTTCTGTCTTCAACACCATTGTGCCAATAGTAAACTCCATGACCTTGGTTGAAGGACCCTCCCCTCTGCAACTGGATTCATCACTTCCTGTCCCGAAAAAACAATCAATCACCCCTTTTACACAGCAATCCCATTTAATTGGCACATGAATGACCCAGCTTGGGTCGTTCACATTGAACCAAGAAAAGCTGGGTCAGTGCGACCTTTTACATCAGAACCTGGCATCTGGTGCAAAAGGAGGTGGGACCTGCAGCATTACAGCGTGGTGTCCTGGGAAGGCGGGTAAGCATTTTAAACTGGTGCCGATGCGAAACGTATCGGCTCTGATACTACCTACCTTGCCAAGCAATTATCGGGATGAAAATGACCCCCCCATCCCACATTCGTTGTGTACACACAGGTAAGTGTGGTTAAATCCCTTTTTTTTTTAAAGGGCAAAATAAGTATTGATGTTAACGCCACCTCTGTGATCACCCTTAATGTTGGTTCTCCTGCATTCTCAGGCCTCTAATATCCTCCCCTTGTAAGTCCATGACAGTGTGGCCAAAAACCACTCCAATGCCATTGAAATAGAAAAAGGAAGAATCTGATCATTTGAAATGGAGGATAATGTGTATTGGGATGACAGAAGAACATGCATTCAACTTTTATATAATTAAGTGTTGAGGGATTAATGGTGCGTAAAACAAAAGTAGCACAGAAAATAAAAACCCTGAAAGCTGAATGTAACAAAGAAAAGGCAAGAGTTAGTCTGGTAGTATTACAAAAGGTGAAACTGACTGATAACAGGAAAGTACAGAAGTTCATCCTTGGGGTAAATATAATTTGAAAGCTGCAAAATTGTTCTGGTTGGGTCTTCAGAAAACAGTTAACAAGTAGGGAATGGAGATTGTGGTGAAAACTGAAAATGGATGTTTTTCTTTCCTTCCCAATATTCATTCACAAGAAATTCATGTTCTTCCAGTGCTGAATATTAAAGAGAAATGGAAAACAGGTTTTCAATTTTTATGGGAATGATAAAAAAAATTGGTATGATGCACACCTCAAATAGATTTACAGAACAATTTGAAATGGGCCAATCCTAAATGAATGACAGGAATCGTAAGCATTGAATAGCAGCCTGGATCTCCTTCTCAATGTCTTCTCTACTTGCCATGTTAACACACACAAATTCGAGGTACAGGCCAAAGCCAGTGGCAAGCACCTTCTGCCCTTCCTCCTGTATGGTCTATGGATTCAAGAACCCAACAGATTAACACAAACATCAAATACTTCTCAGGTCTACGGCTGGGAATCTTGCCACAGAACTTGGCTGCCAAAAGATTAATGTAATTTATTTAATGGCTTGTTTCAAGTTGTTTAACTGTTTGTAATTATGTTTTTCTTTGTTTTTAAAACAATTTTTTTTATATCAGTCCCTAGTATCAGTGAATGTAGCAGCCCACACCTCGAGCTGACACAGGAAATGGCCGTTGAATGCGGCGACCGGCAAAGCATTGTGTGGGCTGAAACATCTGTTTCCATAGGCCACCGGCAGTGGTGAAACTGGCTAATCACTGCCAGTGGATCGGACATCCAAGGTAACCAATCGGCAGCTGGCCCACTCAAGCCACACCCTGGTGGTGACGCAGCCGAGCTGACTATAAAAGGCAGAGCTACCACTGAATAAACTCAGTGTCGAATACAATCTACTGGTGTGTGTGTGTGTGTCTTTCATCTCCTGCAGATTTGAGCTACAACCTTAGGGCTGTAACCGAGACCTATAACCTAGCTGTAGTCTTAATTACCTCACTACAGTGGTGACCCTGACTGGGCCAAACAGCGCTTTGGATCCGAAGATGTAATCAACGCAGTAGTGTTGAAGCGGCCCGGCTTCTGGATATTGCGACCATGGGTATGGTTTCAGCAAACCGAGGCACAGTTTGCCATTCGACGGATCTCCGCTGGCGACACACGCTACTACCACGTGGTCAGCACCCTCGATCAGGACATTACAACCTGCATCATCGACTTCTTCCAGCAGCCCCCAGAACAAGGAAAGTATGTGGTCATCAAAGAGCTGTTAACCTGCACTTTTGGGCTCTCAAAACGCGAGCGCACTGCCTGACTGTAGTATATCGTTGGTTTTGGGGACAGGGGCTTTCCACCCTCATGAGCAACATGCTTGCTCTCAACGATGGCCACACCTCCTGCCTGCTGTTCCAGCAGATCTTCCTGGAGAGGGTGCCCAAGGACATCCAGCTGCTCATCACTGAAGAAGACTTCAATGACCTCAGGAGGGTGGCTGCCCGAGCAGACCTTCTATGGCCAGTGAAGAGGAGGGATGCCTGTGGTTCACTCGAGCAGTTGACAGGTCCGCGTCATCAGCTCCCGGCCAGGAAGACCACCGACCAACCACCCAAATGCCATGCCAAACTGCTGACCAGTACTGTTGCTATCACCGATGGTGGGATTCTGAGGCCCATCGATGTCACTCACTCTGCACGTTCCAGGGAAACACCCAGGCTGGCTGTCGTTAATTGCTGCGACGACTGGCCAACTGCTTAGCCTGCTACACATTCAAGACCCCTTGTCAGGCCAACATTTCTTGGTGGACACTGGGGCACAATCCACCGTCATTCCCCTGACCAACCTGGAGGCCCACTGTGGCAAAGTGGGCCTGGAGCTCCAAGCAGCAAACGGCTCCAACATCCAGACCTTCGGCAGCTACACCATTCCCCTATGCTTCGGGAATAGACAATTCATTTAGAAGCTTACGGTGGCAGTTGTGCAACAACCTAAACTGGGTACAGATTTCCTGCAGGCCAACTCACTCCTGATGGATATCAAGGGGCGCCAGCTGGCGCACGACTGGACATTTTAGTCACTCTTGCTCAAGGCCACTGAATTCAGCAGCCCCCACTTGCACTCAGTGAGTACTGCCGACAACGAATTCGCTTGGGTCCAAGCAGAATTCCCCTCCAACATCACACCTCACTTCCATTCAGCAGAATCCAAACATAGGGTGAAGCACCAAATCGTTACAGAGGGCCTTCCCCTCCATGCCTGGGCGCGGCGTCTCCCCCCAAGAAATACAACCTAGCCAGGGATGAGTTCAAAAAGATGGAGGAACTCAGCATTGTGCGGTGTTCCGATAGTCCTTGGGCCTCCCCTCTCCACATGGTCACCAAGGCAGCAGGAGGTTGGAGGCCTTGTGGAGACTACTGCTGCCTCAACAAGGCCACCATACCGGACAGATATTCCGTGCCCCATATCCAAGTCTTCACTGCTAACCTGCAAGGGACATGGATATTCTCAAAGGTGGATGCCATCAGGGGCTATCACCAGATCCTGGTACACCCTGAAGGCATCCCAAAAATCACCATCATAACCATTTTGGATTGTTTGAATTTCTCTACATGCCTTTTGAGTTTAAAAAAAATGTGGCTTAGACTTTCCAGAGGTTGATGGATGCAGTGGGCTGGGATCTGCATTTTGCCTTTGTCTACCTCGACAACATTTTAATCACCAGTCATACTCACAAAGAGCACGCCACACACTTAAAACAATTATTCTCCAGGCTGAGCGATTTTGGCCTAACCATCAACCTGCCCAAGTTCCAGTTTGGCCAAGAAACTATTGACTTCCTGGGCCATCATATCGTCCACATGGAGCCAGACCGTTACTCATTAAGGTGAATGCAATTCGCTCTCTCCCCATGCCATCGACAGTGAAGGGACTACAAGAGTTTGCAGGTATGGTCAACTTTTATAGCCGCTTCATACCTGCAGCGGCCCACATCATGAGCCCACTCTTTCCCTCATGGCAGGACCCAGTAAAAACACACAATGGGCCCAGGAGGCGACTGAGCCCCTCCAGGCCACCAAAAACACCCTACCCAACACCACCCTCCTCATTCACCCACAGGCAGTCGCCCCGACCGCCCTCACAGCAGATGCCTCCAACGCAGCAATCGTGGGTGTTCTTGAACAACTGGTGAATGGACAATGGCAACCACTGGCCTTGTTCAGTAAACACCTCAGGCCACCAGAGATCAAGTACAGTGCCTTTGATAGAGAATTGTTAGCCTTATACCTGACAATTTGGCACCTTCGTTACTCCCTGGAGGGCAGGAAGTTCAAAATTTACATGGACCACAAACCCCTTACTTTCGCTTTCAGTAAGGTGTCAGATCTGTGGTCAGCCAGGCAGCAGCTGCACCTGTCCTACATTTCTGAATTTACAATGGACATCGAACATATAGCTGGCAAATCCAATCTGGTGGCCAACACCCTATCCCATCTGGCTATCTTGGCTGTGCACGACCCTTCCCCTGGCATCGACTATGCGGCCCTGGCTGATGCGCAGCAAGCAGACCCTGACATTCCGGTGTATTGGATAGTGCTCACTGGCTTACAACTGGAGGACATCCAGATCGCCCCCGGCAATCGCACGCTGCTCTGCGACACCTCAATGGGAAAACCTTGTCCTGTCATTCCGACTGCATGGAATAGGTGGGTTTTCGACTCAGTCCACAACTTGGCTCACCCTGCCATCAGGACTACAGTCAAAATAGTGGCAACAGGTACGTCTGGCACGGCCTCTGCAAAGAGGTCACCCTGTGGGCCAGGACTTGTACTCAGTGCCATTCATTCAAAATCCAGACTCATATCAAACCTCCACCACAGACATTCGAGCCAGCACGTCGCCACTTCAGCCACGTACACATTGACATTGTGAGGCCCATACCTGTATCCAGAGGCACACACTACCTTCTCACAATGGTCGACCGGATGATCAGATGGTCAGAGGCACCGCTACTATTAGAGGCTTCCACAGAAGCATACGCACAGGTTTTACTCCACACTTGGGTAGGGCATTTTGGGGTTCCCAAACACCTTACATCGGACAGAGGGGCCCAATTCACTTCCAGTCTGTGGACCGCCTTACCCCACTGCCCTAACTCCACAGACCAAAGGGTTGGTGGAGTAGTTTCAGACACCTTAAGGCAGCCTTAAAGGCACGGCTTACCAGACCTAAATGGGCTGACGAACTTGGGTGTTGTTAGGCATCCACACTGCTCTCAGGGAGGACCTTGAGGCATCCTCTCCCGATTTAGTCTATGGCACACCCCTAGTTATACCGGGTGAATTCATGACGGCCCCTGAGGACTTAGGGGAGGCCCCGCTGACCACAATGTCCCGACTATGTGTGCGCCTAGGCATCTTGGCCCCCACTAAACCTAGACCAGACAGTCAACCCTTTACTGACTCTAAATACGTATTTGTTCAGCATAGAGCTCACCAGCCACCTCTACGGTGGCCTTATGAGGGGCCATACTGTGTCCTCAGTTTTGGACATTGGCGGCAGGGAAGAGACTTTTCACACTCAACCGTTGAAACCGGCTGACTTGGACTTTGACCATCACACACCCGACCCCACAGCACAGGGTCGACCTCCTAAAAACTGACACGATTGGCGGTTCTTGGGAGGGATGGGAGGGGGTCATGTAGCGGCCCATAGCTGACCCAGGAAATGGCCATCGAACGCGGCAACCAGCAGAAACCGGACATTCACCGCTGGTGGATCGCAAGGGGCCAATCGGGGCCTGGGCATCCAAGGTAACCAATTGGCAGCCAGCCCACTCAAGCCACACTGAGCTGTCTATTAAAGGCAGCGCTGCCAATGAATAAACTCAGTGTCGAATACACTCGATGGGTGTGTGTGTGTCTTTCTTCTCCTGCAGATTTGAGCCTTAGGGCTGTAACCGAGAGCTATAACCTAGCTGTAGCCGTAGTGACATCACTACATCATGATAAATAACCTTGACAGCTTGGGGGAGAATCACACCGACTGTCAAAACTTCTGCGAGTGAGCAAGCTGCCTGCATTGGGACAGCCCCAATGCTACTCCCAGCCACATGCACTGCTGAGAGAGAAAACTGCGCCTAAAGCCAAATTAGAACAAGCAAATGGCAGATGGTCTGCAATTTCAGGGCAATGAAGATCTGCCCCATTACCACAGGCTCAGTGCTATACAGATTTATTTGCATCCCAATTTACTGGAATTCTTTGCTACGATTATTTGGTCAAGGTTCATATCAATGAAGAACTCAGGAGGCCACAAGAATTACTGATTGTAAATAGACTTTCAGAGCATATATGATCTGCCACAGTTTAATATAGAACAAGACTTTTTGCCAGTTTAACAAGATGTCTTTTTAGAGACAGTTTTAACATGCAGACTTGAAATGAAGAGGTCTGCCCTTAATCTACACATTTATTTAGCAATGTAAACTTCTTGTAACTCATTGCTCAAAGTTTCTTATTTTGTCTATGATGTTTGTTTCCAATCACAGTCAGGCAGTTGGCATGGAAGATGGGACAACTCACCTAACATGCTTCTAATTAATTCAAAACACATACATCTTCAAAGTGTTTAAAATATCTTGGCTTAAAGAACATGCTCTTTGAAGCCAATTGTACAACACTTTGATGAATGTGTCTCCTTACTCCAAAAAGGATGGAAACCCCTGCATTGAGCAAGTATGAATGGAAAGTAGAAACTAAAATTAAAAAAAAACTGGTTTTAAAAAAAAAGAGCAGAAAAATAATTACAATTGCACATAATTTTTAATTATGTATTATTCAACTGATCAGAATTTATTGTCATGAAATTTGTGGTTTTGCAGCACATTGCAGTACATATAAACCACCTTACAAAATAAATAAAATAGAGCAAGAAAAACTCAGAGGAAGGCAACACCTGTGGTTCATTGTTCATTCAGGAATCTGATGACAGAGGAAAAGAAGCTGACTGCTCGTCTTCAGGCTCCTGTACCTTTTTCCCCCGATGGTAACAGAATGAATAGGGCATGGCCTGGGTGGTGGGGGTCCTTGAAGATAGAGGCTGCTTTCTGCAGACCGTCACTTGTAGATGTCCTCGATGCAGTGAAGCCTAATGCCTATGATGTCGCAGGCCACGTTATCAACCCTCTGGCGTTTTTCTTGCCTTGAGCATTGGCCCTCCTCCATGCCAGACAGAGATACAACCAGCCAGAATGCTCCCTACAGTACAGATGTAGAAGTTTGAGATCTTCGGTGACACACCAAATCTCCTCAAACCCCTCACAAAGTATAGCCGCTGGTGAGCCATCTTCATGATTGCATCGATGTGGAGGCTCCTGGAGAAATCCTCTGAGAATTTGAAACCTAGTAATTTGAAGTATTTGTCCATCCCTACTGCTGACCCCCTTAATGAGGACTGGTTCATGTTCTGGCTTCCTCCTTGGTTTTGCTAACATTAAATGCAAGGTTATTTGTGTGACACCAGTCAACTACTTGATCTATATCCCAGATTGCCATTTGTGATTTTGCCAACAACCGAGGTGACGTCGAAAAATTTGTCGATGGCAAAGGAATTGTGTCTAATCGCACAGTCATAGGTGTATAGTGAATAGGGCTAAGCACACATCCTTGAGGTCAATGAGAAGGAGATGTGGCTTCCATTCCTACTGACTGTGGTCTTCTGATGAGGAAGTCAAGGATACAGTTGCAGAGGCCCAGGGTTTGGAGCTTGTTGATTATCTCTGAGTGAATAATAATATTGAAGGCTGAGCTGTAGTCCATGAAAAGCAGCTGTATGTAGGAGTTGCCATTTTCTCGGTGATCCAGAGATGAGTGGAGAGCCAGCGATATTGCATCTGTTGTGGAGCAATTGTGATGATGAGCAAATTGAAATAAGTCCATTCCTTTGCTGAGTTAATTTTTAACAACCTCTTAAAGCATTTCACCACCACCACACTATGCTACTGGGTGAAAGTCGTCGAGGCAACTCATTCTGCTCCCCTTCGGCATAATGAAGCCATCTCTAAATTTATTGTACTCTGTCACCTCATCTCCAGTGACCTGATCTAACCAGGTTGACACAACAGTCAAGATTGTGCACCAATGCCTGTCTTCATCGGGAGGCTGAGAATATTCAACAACTTCTGCAGGGGCGCCAACGAAAGCATCCTGTATGGATGCTTCAGTGGGGTTAGGCATGAGGTCCTCTTGTCAAAAATTCTTCAGGAAACACACCAAATTGTGTATCTAAATCTCTGATTTCTTTAAGAATAAAATTCCCTGAATTAATTTCATTTCACTCTTACTTTATATCTGTACAAGAAATTTTAAGGCTGTTTGAAAAAGTTCAGGGAAAGTCTTTTTTTTTTCGACTATTTGGATCAGAATCAGCGCTTCATTTCAGAGGAAAGTTAATCCAACCTAGTAAAGCTTTTTCTACCCAGTTAAATCTTGCAGTAATATTTACAGGGATCGGTGCAGATGGTTAAAGTCTGTTCTTTTAATGTACAAGTGCAAATATTGGGTGAGCATGTAATGCTATTGGGGATACGATTTTTTTTCTTCAAAGGAAAACTCAATTCAATTAAATACAAAATAACCATCAGATGTTTCAAAACAAAAGACTACCCGTAAAACATGCAAATTAAAGTAAAATTCAAAATTTAATTAAAATAAATGTTCAGATCTGCAATTCATTTTACATGCATTAAATTCTGCTTATAGAAGTCTCAAAAATGACAAAAAAAAGCAAACATTTCAAGGTGCAGTGCCTGACTAATGTAAGTTACTTATGAAATGGAGGACACAATGCAGCTCATTGGTCCAATATCAGCTCCCAACAGAGCAATCAAATTTGCTTCATTCCCCTGATTTCACTGCAACTCATCTTTTTCACGTGTCCTTCAACTACTCCTCGACTCCTTTTACCACTAAACTACATGCCACGTCCCAGCTTGCTTGGCCAAGGCACACGAACCATGGGTGTAAAGGGTGGGGCCAGTACTGCGCGCACTGCACTCCACCTAAAAGCTCCTTTGCGCAGGCCCGAGGACAGGTCCACGTCCTCCACCTCCACGTCCTCCCCCTCAAAAGATGCTCACAAACTCAAGCTAGCATGCTGGAACATCAGAACCATGCTAGACAAGGCTGACAGCCACCGACCTGAAACGTCGGTCTGCCCTCATTGCACATGAACTCCTCAGACTTGACATCGACATAGCCGCTCTCAGTGAAGTCCGCCTGGCAGATGTAGGCAGCCTCCAAGAACGCGGCGCGGGCTACACACTCTACTGGTCTGGCAAGCCTTCGGATGAACGACGCCTATCTGGTGTAGGCTTCATGGTCAAGAACTTCATTGCCTCCAAACTCGAAAACCTTCCGACAGGCCACTCAGACCGAATCATGTCCATGCGACTCCCCCTTCAAAACAAGCGTCGCATCACCCTCATCAGTGTCTATGCTCCAACCCTCCAGGCGGAACCAGCAGAAAAGGACAAGTTCTACACTGACCTGCGCAACCTCATCCAACGCACCCCTACAGCCGACAAGGTTGTCATCCTTGGCGACTTCAACGCTCGCGTCGGCAAAGACTCAGAAACCTGGCCAGGAATCCTGGGCAAGCATGGCGTCGGCAAGTGCAACGACAATGGGCGCCTCCTGTTGGAGCTCTGCACAGAACAGCGGCTTGTCATTACAAACACCCTTTTTCAGCAGATGGACAGCCTTAAGACTACCTGGATGCATCCCCGATCCAAACACTGGCACCTCCTGGACTACATCCTGGTGCGAGAAAGTGACAAACGAGATGTGCTCCACACCAGGGTCATGTCCAGCGCGGAATGCCACACTGACCACCGGCTGGTTCGCTGCAAGCTCAACCTTCACTTCAAGCCAAAGCCCAGGAACAGTAAAGCCCCCAGAAAGAGGTTCAATGTTGGAAACCTGCAGTCAGACGAAGCGAGAGGAAACTTCCAGGCAAACCTCAAAGCAAAGCTCGACGATGCAACCCGCCTCACGGACCCGTCCCCTGAAACCCTCTGGGATCAGTTGAAGACTACCATACTACAATCCACTGAAGAGGTACTGGGCTTCTCCTCCAGGAAAAACAAGGACTGGTTCGACGAAAACAGCCAGGAAATCCAGGAGCTGCTGGCAAAGAAGCGAGCTGCCCACCTGGCTCACCTTACAAAGCCGTCCTGTCCAGAGAAGAAACAAGCCTTCCGTCGCGCATGCAGCCATCTTCAGCGCAAATTCCGGGAGATCCAAAATGAGTGGTGGACTAGCCTCGCCAAACGAACCCAGCTCAGCGCGGACATTGGCGACTTCAGGGGTTTCTACGAGGCTCTAAAGGCTGTGTACGGCCCCTCACCCCAAGTCCAAAGCCCGCTGCGCATCTCAGACGGCAAAGTCCTCCTCAGCGACAAGATCTCCATCCTCAACCGATGGTCAGAACACTTCCAATCTCTTTTCAGTGCCAACCGCTCAGTCCAAGATTCCGCCCTGCTCCAGCTCCCTCAACAGCCCCTAAGGCTAGAGCTGGATGAGGTCCTCACCCAGGATGAGACATATAAGGCAATCGAACAACTGAAAAGTGGCAAAGCAACAGGTATGGATGGAATCCCCCCCCCAGAGGTCTGGAAGGCTGGCGGCAAAACTCTGCATGCCAAACTGCATGAGTTTTTCAAGCTTTGTTGGGACCAAGGAAAACTGTCTCAGGACCTTCGTGATGCCACCATCATCACCCTGTACAAAAACAAAGGCGAGAAATCAGACTGCTCAAACTACAGGGGAATCACGTTGCTCTCCATTGCAGGCAAAATCTTCGCTAGGATTCTCCTAAATAGAATAATACCTAGTGTCGCCGAGAATTTTCTCCCAGAATCACAGTGCAGCTTTCGCGCAAACAGAGGAACCACTGACATGGTCTTTGCCCTCAGACAGCTCCAAGAAAAGTGCAGAGAACAAAACAAAGGACTCTACATCACCTTTGTTGACCTCACCAAAGCCTTCGACACCGTGAGCAGGAAAGGGCTTTGGCAAATACTAGAGTGCATCGGATGTCCCCCAAAGTTCCTCAACATGATTATCCAACTGCACGAAAACCAACAAGGTCGGGTCAGATACAGCAATGAGCTCTCTGAACGCTTCTCCATTAACAATGGCATGAAGCAAGGCTGTGTTCTCGCACCAACCCTCTTTTCAATCTTCTTCAGCATGATGCTGAACCAAGCCATGAAAGACCTCAACAATGAAGACGCTGTTTACATCCGGTACCGAACGGATGGCAGTCTCTTCAATCTGAGGCGCCTGCAAGCCCACACCAAGACACAAGAGAAACTTGTCCATGAACTACTCTTTGCAGACGATGCCGCTTTAGTTGCCCATTCAGAGCCAGCTCTTCAGCGCTTGACGTCCTGCTTTGCGGAAACTGCCAAAATGTTTGGCCTGGAAGTCAGCCTGAAGAAAACTGAGGTCCTCCATCAGCCAGCTCCCCACCATGACTACCAGCCTCCCCACATCTCCATCGGGCACACAAAACTCAAAACGGTCAACCAGTTTACCTATCTCGGCTGCACCATTTCATCAGATGCAAGGATCGACAATGAGATAGACAACAGACTCGCCAAGGCAAATAGCGCCTTTGGAAGACTACACAAAAGAGTCTGGAAAAACAACCAACTGAAAAACCTCACAAAGATAAGCGTATACAGAGCCGTTGTCATACCCACACTCTTGTTCGGCTCCGAAACATGGGTCCTCTACCGGCATCACCTACGGCTCCTAGAATGCTTCCACCAGCGTTGTCTCCGCTCCATCCTCAACATCCATTGGAGCGCTTTCATCCCTAACGTCGAAGTACTCGAGATGGCAGAGGTCGACAGCATCGAGTCCACGCTGCTGAAGATCCAGCTGCGCTGGGTGGGTCACGTCTCCAGAATGGAGGACCATCGCCTTCCCAAGATCGTGTTATATGGCGAGCTCTCCACTGGCCACCGTGACAGAGGTGCACCAAAGAAAAGGTACAAGGACTGCCTAAAGAAATCTCTTGGTGCCTGCCACATTGACCACCGCCAGTGGGCTGATATCGCCTCAAACCGTGCATCTTGGCGCCTCACAGTTCGGCGGGCAGCAACCTCTTTTGAAGAAGACCGCAGAGCCAACCTCACTGACAAAAGGCAAAGGAGGAAAAACCCAACACCCAACCCCAACCAACCAATTTTCCCCTGCAACCGCTGCAACCGTGTCTGCCTGTCCCGCATCGGACTTGTCAGCCACAAACGAGCCTGCAGCTGACGTGGACTTTTACCCCCTCCATAAATCTTCGTCCGCGAAGTCAAGCCAAAGAGAAGAGATATGCCAGTTAACATACCAAAATGTGTACAAAACATAGAAAAGCAACGCACCCATGCAGAAATTCACATGGTCACTGGAGATCATTTAACCTCTTCCTCCCCTGTCCCACCCTCCTATAGAGAACAGGTCAGATATCAAATAAAAATGAGAAAAAAAGGAAAGAAGCAGAGAGTCTAGTGGCCTTATGCCAAGATAAGTCTCTCTTAATGGCACTGAAGTGGAGACAGTAGATAAGCTTAATCTCCAGTGACCTGACCTAACCAGGTTGACGCAAGAGGAAAGACTGTGCACCAATGCCTTGACTTCATCAGGAGGCTGAGAATATTCGACAACTTCTACAGGGACACCAACGAAAGCATCCTGTATGGATGCTTCAGAGTGGTTAGGCAACTGCTCCTCCAAGACAGGAAGATGCTGCAGAAGGTTGTGAATGCATCTGGGAACATATTGCTGCTGCCGTCCCTCCCCAGTCTCTGCTTCCTCTGCCCATCAGGGAGAAGGTTCGAAATCGCACCCCAACAGGTTCAAAGACAGATTCTTCCCCGCAGCCATCAGCAACTTCACAATAGCGATCTCATGCCGCTCTTGCTCTGTACTAATTGATCGTTCCACTGTAACACGACCTATTCTAATTTGTGTTTTCCCTTTTACTTTCCACTGCTGAATTTATATTTGATTAAATTTGCTGGACTAATTGCGAAATGAACCCTTTTCACTGTTCTCAGGTGTACGTGGGGGAGAAAAACTTGCATTCAGGTCCAACTAATAACTGCACCATCACCCATCATGGCGTTAATTAATGTTGGCCAAAACTAATCAAACTTTATGACACAATCTTTGTATCATCTTCCACCATGTGAACAAACCAGACGGAAGCCAGCAGTTATGTCTTTTCAGCATTCTCAAGTATCTTGGACAATACAAATATGAAGATGCTATTTAATAATCGCATCTGGACCTCTGTAAGAGGAAATTACTGTATCTAACTAGAATTGTACAACTCTTGATTATCTGAAATCATATTCTCCAAAATCTTAATTTATCTGAAATTTTAAAAACTTTTTGGATAAATAAAGATATCCGAAACAAATCAGAAATCCTCATTTATCCAAAACTTTTTGAGTGCCGAACTTACCTTGTAGGTTGAAAAAAAATCTCAATACGAAATTAGAATGACAACTGTCCTCATTTCAGGTAACAACCTCTTTCCATTTCTTCTTCACCTTCCCCTATTGAGTTTCTCTCCTCCTCAATCTGTGCATCGCTGTCTCCCAGCCGCAAGCAGTCGGAAGAATTTCTCGACCAAGTGTCATCAAGGAGAGCGGCCTCCCAGACAAGAGCGGGACCTCGGGCTCAATGGTGTTCCCTCCCTGGCAAACTAGAACTTCTGACGCTGACTCTGAACCCTCCCCGGGGGCCGACTGCCACACACCGGACTCCCGGGTGTGCAGGAGGCCTAAGAGAGGACTCCGGCGTGAGGTCAGGAGCTCCGGTGACTGGGGACACCCGTCAGTGGCCTGGGAAGCCTCTCCAAGGATCAGTGGCAGTGGTGGGGACGTTTCAGGGAACGGCGGTGATGGTTGGTAGGTCTCAGTGATTGGCGGCGTGGCGGCCAGCATTTTTTTCTGGTCTGAGAATTAAACATTTTAATGCTTAAAAGCCTTCACTTGTATCAATGTTTAAACATCAACAAACAAGTTATTCGCTGTTGCTACTGGGTTGTTTTTAAAAAGTGACCAGTTATCTAAAAAAAAAGTTTATCTGACATAGGCCCGGTCCTGACCATTTTAGATAACCGGAGTTGTACTGTACAGAATTCCAGCATAACCCATTGCTCTTTTATTTTATGCCTCAGCTAACAAAGGATCCCAAATGCCTTTAGAGTGCTTATCCACAGATTTTTAAGGAGAATCATAGATAAATAGTTAAAAGCCATTAATTCCTTCATCAGTATCTCTTCCTTCATCAGTATCTCCTCCCTTTCCTGTTGCGCCTCTTCAAATGCATTACCTCACCACCTCTCTAGACTAAATTCCATTGTAATTTTGACCCAAATGACCATCTCAACTATTTTATCCTGCAGACCACAGCTTTCATCCTCAATCAGCCCACACAACCACTTCTTTTATCATCTACAAGGCTGTCCATCATGCCCACAAAGTCAATGTTTAAGTCCTTCTAGTTATATAGTACTTCTTTCTTCTTTGGCTTGGCTTCGCGGACGAAGATTTATGGAGGGGGTAAAAAGTCCACGTCAGCTGCAGGCTCGTTTGTGGCTGACAAGTCCGATGCGGGACAGGCAGACACGATTGCAGCGGTTGCAAGGGAAAATTGGTTGGTTGGGGTTGGGTGTTGGGTTTTTCCTCCTTTGCCTTTTGTCAGTGAGGTGGGCTCTGCGGTCTTCTTCAAAGGAGGTTGCTGCCCGCCAAACTGTGAGGCGCCAAGATGCACGGTTTGAGGCGTTATCAGCCCACTGGCGGTGGTCAATGTGGCAGGCACCAAGAGATTTCTTTAGGCAGTCCTTGTACCTTTTCTTTGGTGCACCTCTGTCACGGTGGCCAGTGGAGAGCTCGCCATATAACACGATCTTGGGAAGGCGATTGTCCTCCATTCTGGAGACGTGACCCATCCAGCGCAGCTGGATCTTCAGCAGCGTGGACTCGATGCTGTCGACCTCTGCCATCTCGAGTACTTCGACGTTAGGGGTGTAAGCGCTCCAATGGATGTTGAGGATGGAGCGGAGACAACGCTGGTGGAAGCGTTCTAGGAGCCGTAGGTAATGCCGGTAGAGGATCCATGATTCGGAGCCGAACAGGAGTGTGGGTATGACAACGGCTCTGTATACGCTTATCTTTGTGAGGTTTTTCAGTTGGTTGTTTTTCCGGACTCTTTTGTGTAGTCTTCCAAAGGCGCTATTTGCCTTGGCGAGTCTGTTGTCTATCTCATTGTCGATCCTTGCATCTGATGAAATGGTGCAGCCGAGATAGGTAAACTGGTTGACCGTTTTGAGTTTTGTGTGCCAGAAGTCTGGAAGGCTGGCGGCAAAACTCTGCATGCCAAACTGCATGAGTTTTTCAAGCTTTGTTGGGACCAAGGTAAACTGCCTCAGGATCTTCGTGATGCCACCATCATCACCCTGTACAAAAACAAAGGCGAGAAATCAGACTGCTCAAACTACAGGGGAATCACGTTGCTCTCCATTGCAGGCAAAATCTTCGCTAGGATTCTACTAAATAGAATAATACCTAGTGTCGCCGAGAATATTCTCCCAGAATCACAGTGCGGCTTTCGCGCAAACAGAGGAACCACTGACATGGTCTTTGCCCTCAGACAGCTCCAAGAAAAGTGCAGAGAACAAAACAAAGGACTCTACATCACCTTTGTTGACCTCACCAAAGCCTTCGACACCGTGAGCAGGAAAGGGCTTTGGCAAATACTAGAGCGCATCGGATGTCCCCCAAAGTTCCTCAACATGATTATCCAACTGCACGAAAACCAACAAGGTCGGTTCAGATACAGCAATGAGCTCTCTGAACCCTTCTCCATTAACAATGGCGTGAAGCAAGGCTGTGTTCTCGCACCAACCCTATTTTCAATCTTCTTCAGCATGATGCTGAACCAAGCCATGAAAGACCCCAACAATGAAGACGCTGTTTACATCCGGTACCGCACGGATGGCAGTCTCTTCAATCTGAGGCGCCTGCAAGCTCACACCAAGACACAAGAGAAACTTGTCCGTGAACTACTCTTTGCAGATGATGCCGCTTTAGTTGCCCATTCAGAGCCAGCTCTTCAGCGCTTGACGTCCTGCTTTGCGGAAACTGCCAAAATGTTTGGCCTGGAAGTCAGCCTGAAGAAAACTGAGGTCCTCCATCAGCCAGCTCCCCACCATGACTACCAGCCCCCCCACATCTCCATCGGGCACACAAAACTCAAAACGGTCAACCAGTTTACCTATCTCGGCTGCACCATTTCATCATATAGTACTATAGCAAGAACAAAGCCCCTGAATTCTTATGAGAAACAGAACTCAGTTACAAAGACACCTGCACTAGTTTAAATGAGAAAAGTAAAAATGTGATTTTTTCAAAATGATTGAAGTTGCATCATGAAGCTAAAAAAAACTATCAATTCACATCAGCAGCTGTCAAGGAAGTATTTAATAATTAATATGCCTCAAATTTATGTAAACAAAACTGAGAAGGATCAACTAACACAAGACCATCAAGAATAAGTGTTGCATTTTCTCCTCAAGCTTGGAAATGTTGGATAAATTTGGATGAAGACTTGCATTCCACAGTCATGCATTCCAGCTTTCTCATAAAACAATCGTGAATTTTCAATTAAGGTCACAGAGTTCTACAGCAGGGAAGCAGGCCCTTTGGCTAACTTGTCTATGCCAACCAAGTTATAAAACAATTATTTACAATCGAGTTGGAAAGACAGTTTGTAAAATGGTTAATAAAAGGCACCCAATGAAAACACTTAGAAAATGATAAATAATGTGTCGAGAATGTATTTTGCTTGTCAATTTCTGTTTGGGGAAACAGATGCTTTCATCAACAAATGCTATCAACTTATCATTTCAAATGTAATTTCCAACTTTAGTGTCTCAACACCGCAAACTTTCTGGAGCTGAAGTGACGATAAAGGAACTGAGCCATTATGTCCCAAAGGATGTACGCAAAAATAGCACTTCTCTTGCAGATTTTCATTTGCAACTCTTAGAAAGACTTTCAGCCTCTCATTAATGTTTGGAAGCAGCTAAGGTACACAAATTAGGAATCCATATGGGCTTTATTACCTCGTCATTGTTGCCATGTTTTAGGATTCCAGTGTTCTGTATCATTTGATCACAAGCTCACCATTTCACTTGGTTTCCAACACTGCTCATTTCCCAAGCCTAGAAACCTTTGCTACCATGAAGACACCGTTAGAAATACAAGTGGGTGCATCCACCTTCTCCCAGACTGACTCCAAGAACACATGAAACTCACAAGATTCAAGAAGGGCACATATTCCTTTTCAGGATTCAGCAGTGGATTCCTTTGTCCACCTCATCTATTCATAAAAAATGAAATTGCTCATTGTTGTCAATACACTGTCATCAGAGAGTTTTTAAACAAGAAAAAGTATACTTATTCTTATGAGGATACATTTTACCAGTTTGATTTCCTGTACTGACATAGGAATTCAAGTTAAAAATAAACAGATTGGTGATAAGATGAAGAGGGAAAAAAAGTGAATGAATTATTTTCTAACACAGTTTCAGATGTGGCTCTGCACAAACAGTTCTATAACTGTATTAACTGTACGTGCTAAAAATCAATATTTAGTGAACTAGAAAGAATTTCATGAGGAAACAATTAATGATGCAACAATTTTTTTTTTGCCAGTGCTGGCTTTGCACAACAGGGTAGAAAGTTCATAAAAGCAATGAAAAGGACCCACTGTGCATAATGTTGTCATTTTTGTGATAAAATATCTTCATTGCTTCATCTGTTGGAACCCAGCGATAGCCATAATGTTTTTTCTAAACATAATTAATAACAATGTATTATTAATAATGTGTAATACAAGTGTGCACCACTGGTCATATTGTATACACAGCTGTATAAGGAAGTGTTAACGCAGAAATGGCATACCAACCTGAGATGACCCTCAACATGGATATCCCTCCCCTTTGAAAATTCCTGAAGTTGGCAGTTGTGCAAAAATAATAGGCCAGATTCTGCAGTTCAATTAAAGCTACAAAATCAAAACTCATGCCCATTTCTTACATTTTTACATACAAAACCTGAAAGATAGGTAGCATGAATTGCTTTTTAA
The DNA here is from genome assembly GCF_036971445.1 of Narcine bancroftii. Taxonomy (NCBI): domain Eukaryota; kingdom Metazoa; phylum Chordata; class Chondrichthyes; order Torpediniformes; family Narcinidae; genus Narcine; species Narcine bancroftii. Next base: position 29,773,113 of record NC_091471.1, read on the forward strand.
TAATTCCTTCCAGTTTAATTATACAGTCGTCCCCCCTTATCTGCAGGATATGTTCTAAAACCCCACCGCGGATGCATGCAACCGCAGATAGCACCAAATCCTATATATTCTATTTTTTTTTACTATACATACATACCTATGATAAAGTTTAATTTATAAATTAAACACAGTAAGAGATGAACAACAATAAAATAGAACAATTATAACACTATTTTTAAAAAAGAGGGTTACTTGAACACAAGCTCTGCGATTCCATGACAGTACTATATTTTCGAACCGTGCATAACTGAAACGGCAGAAAGCGAAGCCGCGGATAAGAGGGAACCACCGTACTGCTTTTTAAGACAAATGACAACTGAACACATTAGCCATGGAGGCACAGGTAAATCCAGCACAAAAAAGGCACATTGCCCCATTATTTCCATGCTGACCACAAGTCTTGAACTGCACCAATCCCATTTACTAGGACCTTCTCATTCAACTTCAATGCCATGGTGATTCAAGTGCTCATCTAGATCCTTTTTAAATGTTGTGAGAAAACTGAAGGCATTACCCAAGGATCAGCGGTTAAGGGACGCAAAACTGACCTACTTTTGCTTTTACCCAACAAAGCCTTTCTTCAGGCAGAAAGAAAACCCTATGTTTAATTTTCTTTTTAGGTTTACAATGCATCATGGATCTATATATTTGTTAAGCATGGAAATGGGCCCTTTGGCCCAACATGTTCATGCCAGGCAAGTTGTCTATCCAAGGTAGTCAGATTTGCCTGCATTTAGCCAACATCCCTCTAAATCTTTCCTAAACATGTACCTGACAGATTTTTTTTTAAATTTCATAATTATACCCACATCCACAACTTCCTTAAACAGGTTGTTCCAGAAACCCACCCTTTTCTGTGGAAAAAGATGACCCTCGAGTCCTTTTTCAATCCTTTCCCTCTCACCTTAAATCTATGCACTCTAGATTTAAACTCTCCTATTCTGGGAAAAAAAAACTGTGTGGCATTCGCCTTATCTGAGCCCTTGTTTCACCTTTGTATGGTCATCCTTGAGCCTCCTATGCTCCAGGGAAACAAGTCTTGGCCTTACCAGTCCTGACAACATCCTTATGAATTTCTTTTGCACGCTTTCCAGCTTAAGCCGGCGACCAGACTGCGCGCAATACTCCAAGTATGGTCCTTGTGAATTTTTTCTACATACTTCCTCAATTTAAGGAAATCTCTCCTCCACGTGGGGAACTGTGTCATGACTTCTCAACTCCTGACGGATGAAGACCAACAAGCCAAACTCTCAAGTCACCAATTTCAGGGAACTACCCATACCTGTGCCTCTTGGTCTCTCTATTCGTCTTGGTCTCTCTATTCGTCTTGGTCTCTCTATTCCTCTTGGTCTCTCTATTCCTCTTGGTCTCTCTATTCTACAACACTGCTCCAGGTTGCAACAGTTCACTGCCCTGCTTTAACCGACCAAAATGGTCACTTATCAATAGCACTACATCCAAATAGAAGTTGGAACATTTTTATTGACATTCCTTAAGTGTCAAAATAGAAATTTAGAAGGAAAAGGTTATTTATGCTTTTAAAAGATAACAAACTTGAGCTCAAGGACCATCATCATTCTCTTAATTATACCTTCAAGTAAAAAAGTCACAACAGATAATGGTTATACCAGCAGCCTTCAATCATCTAAAATGTCAATTGTCGGTCATTTAGATTTACGCTTGCATTAAGATGGCTTTCTGCTGACACAATCTTGCTGAAGGCATGAACATTTGCAAAGATGCCTGCATGCTGGGACATGATACTGCAATTGTCTTCTCTTAGCTGGAGTGCTCCATTAATGGAGGTAGCATCAAAGGAAACTGCAACTTAGATCATTACTTGCTGACACACTATTTCAAATACAAGCCATTGTTTAGTTTCCTCTAAATCATGAAATAAATCTTTCCAAAATCTTATAACCTCACAATAAACACAAATTAGGCTTAGCAAATTATTTTCTTGACCCTAATTAACACCCTTACAATGTTATGTATATTTGACTTTTTCCGCCAAAAAGAATTGGCTCAAAAACATCCCCCCGCGTCTTGCATGCGAAGTTGAAATTAGGGTGAGTATCTCCAATAGTGACTATCGTCTCTGTGTGGCTCAGTATCGGAATCCCCTGCTGCCTGGCCCCAGTATCAGGGAGGGAGGGATCCCCCACTGTCCACTTGGCTCACCTAGCTTCAATAGGCTCGCGGAGGAGCTGCAGCTGTCCAGGAAGCTTGTGGAGCACTTTCCCTTGGGTGGCCCATGCTTTCCGGAACCACTGCCATCATTCACTTCCCCCGATGAGAAGGCTGACCACAACGGCCCCTGCCAGCAGCTGTTTCTTTCCCATTTTTAATCAGACTGCTGAATGATTGTCATACTCGGGAATAAAGTAAAACACACAGAAATGCTGGAGGAACTCAGCCGGTCTCGCACCATCCATTGGAGGTAAAGATATATTACTGACGTTTCGGGCCTGAGCCATTTTTCAAGTATGAAGCAAAGAACAGGAAAGAGTCAAAATAAAGACTGAAGAATGACAGGGAGAGGAGTCTTGACCTGCAAAAGATATTAATTGAATGATGAGAGGAGGAAAGGTGAGATTTTGGCTCTGTGAAATGAGACAGAGAGTCTGAGCTGAAGGAAAAGTGACATGAAGCAGTCTGGCAGTGTGTGAAACTATGGACAGACATAGCAGCAAGGGAATGGGATGGGAAATTGAACTGCAAGGCCACTTGGGAGATCCACACTATTGTGGTGGACAGAGGCAATGTGATCAACAAAGAGATTTCCCGGTCTGTGCCCAGTCACTCTGATGTTAAGGAGACCACAACAGGAGCACAGGATAAACTCCTGAATGAGCCTTGCCCTTGTAAACTATTACCCTTGCTCTGTTCGAGATGATCATCCTCTCTAATTTTGTGTTGGTTTTCTTTGCTGCATGGGATCACTACTAGTAGTTGGGTTGTAGGCAAAACACACTTCCTCGTTGTACATGTGACAATAAATGTGAACTTGCAAATTTTACCTTATTCTGATGAAATAATTAATGAAGTTATGAGCCAATATGGAGATGAACTACTTCTCACAACATGACTTCAAACAACTACTTGAACCTGTATGTGTTATTTCAATTCTGATCAAAGTTTGAAAAATTGAGTTGACACTAAGTTGTTTAAGCAATGAGCCACCAGTCCAGGTAGAAGCAAAATCCTTAAGAATTCACACTAAATTTATCTTTGAATTGTGAAATTAAAATAAACAATAAAATGAATCAATTAAACAAAGACCTATTCACTTTGCCCTCCTCACTCTATTACAACTGGGAAAAGTGTACAGGAGCCTTAAGACAAGCACAAGAAGTGGAGAGAAAGTTGGCTGACAAATAGGAAATGGAGGTAGTTTAACCACAAATGGTGTAGTTCAATCATCAGTTGGAGTTTTGTTTTTTTTTTAAAATCAAACTCTGCCAAGCTTTATCATGTTTAGTGGAGGATTAGTTAGAACCAAAGAGGGTTTCAAGGTTTTGGCTTGAAAATTAAGGCAAATGATTGGAAGAATGGTCACACACTCATCCTGAAAAGCCCAGGAAGTAAAATACCTGCACCTTTACTTGCCCCATCTCCAACAATATATATGTAAGGTTCCAAATTAGGCAAGAATCAACAGCAGGGAAACTGCGACTTGCGTGTCTGCACGACAATTTCCAATTTACACAAAGCACATTTACATTCTTAGATCATATTATAATTTTCCAGAGGGAATTATAATTCACCAGTTTCCAGTTGGAAGCTACTACTTTCAATTAAGTTTCCTACTTGCCATCACTGGACTGGCAGCTTTCACTCACTCCCCACTTACTCTTTTGGAGATAGTAAAATGGTGAACCCACGATTCATCAGATTATATTCCTATTGGATCCATGTCATGAATTATGATCATCTAGAAATGATGAAGAGTGATCACGTCATTTTCATTATAATAAATCTATTTTCCCTCTTCTCAACAATGGCTAGAGGAAGGAGTGAAAAAATTGATTTGCAGAAAACACGCCTGTGTGATCAGGCAGGAGGAGAAGTGAGTCAGGGGCATGCAAATTAACCCTCATTTCTATTTCACTAAATAGAATTTCCCTCTGCACACTGAGGCAAGGTTTTAGTGGTCTGATGCGCTCACTCATCAGTAAACAAAGACAATTAAGTTATAATGAACAAAAGAGATTGCCTCCATAATCGGTCTGCATGCAAACCAAATGGCAAGATGCATTTTCATCTGAGCCAAGAGCAGGTACGTTGAACTTCCAACCTTTTCCAGGTAAAATATCACAAGGCAGTTAAATAAATAAATAAATAAATAGAGATTCATGGATATGCCATGAAGATGAAAGTTTGATTTAAAATGGAGAATAACAGAAGGTCAAACTGTGCAGCTATCTCACACCTTCATGGAAAAATACACAATCCTGTCATTGTTTGACAGAATTTTTTTAATGTATGCTTCTTCAATGTGCACTCACATGATCAATCTTGGTTCATGAAAAAAAATTGCAAATGGATCAGTATCGTTCAGTAGCTTCAAACTACGAAAGATTCACACAGCGTTCATCCATCTTACTAATGGTTTCAGTGCAGCACCACCAAAATATGACAAAAGTACAATTAACCCACAATAACTCAATTTATAAAACGAGAGATTTCATGTATTAAAATTTCAATACTGAACACAAATCTTTCATTTGTTACGCTCAGAGAAACAAAATGTTTGTCATTTTTATCCTCTTGCCCAGGTTATAAAAGGTGGAATAAAATCACAAACTGCATCTATTTTAGTTTGCTTCAATCACGATTCTTCTACATATTTTCAGTTTTCAGATCGTACAATATTCTTGTGGGACAGTAACAAAAAAAAACTTAAACTCTCACAGCAGAACTGCTATCTAGAACTGGACTGATATTGTTTAATTATCATTTTAGTAAACAAGAAATGAGGCAAGGAAATATTTTCTCTGGACAGTTTCAAAAAATTAATATGTAATTCAATATTAATATCTTTATTAGTAACAATTATTTGAATATTATCAATAATATTCCATCCCACAATTAATCAATATTCACTATTCTGATTTGATTAGACAAGGAAATAAGTAGGCATGCACAATACTTTCATATCTTGCATTATTAATGCAAAGTTTTGTATTTTTATATTCAGTTCGCAGATTATTCTTTAGTCATTTGAAAAAAAAGCTTTCCCAGTACTTTGGCCTTCTGGTCTCTGAAACAAAAGAAGCAAACCTAAATAGGTCTCTCCAATGTTTGTTCAAACTCATCTTTTTTCAAAGCCCCACAAAATTGTTTGATGCGAGTTCAAAGATGAGATTTTCTGAGGGAAAATTACTTGGGGTTGCTCTCTCATTTTCGGAACACAGAAGATTCATTCAACCTCTGCATTAGGAATTTACAGAATCCCACGCATTGAATTTCAGAACTGCTGACCACAGGGAAACAGGAATACAAAAAGCTGATGTTTTGCTGCTCGCCCCTCCGAGCCGGGGTGTTTTTTTTAAAAATGAGAGTTGCAGACTGGGAGTATCAGAAACAAGTGAAGTTCAGTGCAAAAACAAATTTTACGCAGGCTGTTCGGTTTATGATTTGAAGAATAGTTCTCGTCTTCCACTTAATTCAACAGCTGGAACAGGAAAAGCGTGCAACTAATTCAGAATGAAAACGACGAACAACACATTTGCCGAAAGTAGCAAATAAACATTTTCAGCACTGCACAACCCCCCGCCAAACAACAACCCCCCCCAAACAACCACCCCCAACAACCACCCCCCAAATAATCACCCCCAAACAATCACCCCCAAACAACCACCCCCCAAACAACCACCCCCCAAACAACCACCCCCAACAACCACCCCCCCAAACAACCACCCCCCAAACAATCACCCCCCAAACAACCACCCCCCAAACAACCACCCCCCAAACAACCACCCCCCAAACAACCACCCCCCAAATAATCACCCCCAAACAATCACCCCCAAACAACCACCCCCCAAACAACCACCCCCCAAACAACCACCCCCAACAACCACCCCCCCAAACAACCACCCCCCAAACAATCACCCCCAAACAACCACCCCACCAAACAACCACCCCACCAAACAACCACCCCCCAAACAACCACCCCCCAAACAACCACCCCCCAAACAACACCCCCCAAACAACCACCCCCCAAACAACCACCCCCAACAACCACCCCCCCAAACAACCACCCCCAACAACCACCCCCCCAAACAACCACCCCCCAAACAACCACCCCCCCAAACAACCACCCCACCAAACAACCACCCCACCAAACAACCACCCCCCAAACAACCACCCCCCAAACAACCACCCCCCAAACAACCACCCCCCAAACAACCACCCCCCAAACAACCACCCCCCAAACAACCACCCCCCAAACAACCACCCCCCAAACAACCACCCCCCAAACAACCACCCCCCAAATAATCACCCCCAAACAATCACCCCCAAACAACCACCCCCCAAACAACACCCCAAACAACCACCCCCCAAACAACCACCTCCCAAACAACAACACCCTAAACAACCACCCCCCCAATCACCCCCCCAAACAACCACCCCAAACAAGCACCCCCAAACAATCACCCCCCAAACAACACCACAAACAATAACCCCCCAAACAACCACCTCCCAAACAACCAACCCCCAAACAACCACCCCCCCAAAAAACCAACCCCAAACAACACCCCCCAAACAACCACCTCCCAAACAACACCCCAAACAACCACCCACCCCAAACAACCGCCCCCCAAACAACCACCCCCCAAACAACCACCCCCCAAACAACCACCCCCCCCAAACAACACCCCCCAAACAACACCCCCCAAACAACCACCCCCCCTAACAACACCCCCCAAACAACCACCCCCCAAACAACCACCCCCCCAAACAACCACCCCCCCAAACAACCACCCCCCAAACAACCACCCCCCCCAAACAACCACCCCCCAAACAACCACCCCCCAAACAACCACCCCCCCCAAACAACCACCCCCCAAACAACCACCCCCCAAACAACCACCCCCCAAACAACCACCCCCCAAACAACCACCCCCCAAACAACCACCCCCCAAACAACCACCCCCCAAACAACCACCCCCCAAACAACCACCCCCCAAACAACCACCCCCCAAACAACCACCCCCCAAACAACCACCCCCCAAACAACCACCCCCCAAACAACCACCCCTCAAAACAACAACCCCCCTCCCCCGAAAAGCGCTACAACTTGTTTCCGTGTCTCGCGCGTGCGGGACCTTTGCTTTTTTTGGAAAAAAAAAGTCCTCGCTTTCGAGCTCAGGCTGCAAGATGCAAACGGGCTCGGTTGGGGGTGGGAGGAAGGGTTGGAAAGAGCCGCCACGGCTCTGACATACACTACTATGTCTTAACTCTGCCGGCGCCCCCCCCCCCCCCCCCCCCCGCGCTTGAACCACTTCCAGCGAGCGCTTACCTAGAGGTAAGCCTTTGTTTTGGAGGTGAGAGCTCCCCATCTACACGGCCGTCACTTGCCCATTTTCTGAGACCACTTCACGTGAGATATGGAGAGAGGACCCCCCCCCCCCCCTTGACCCCCCCCCTCCCCAACACACACTGGGCATATGGCGTCCACTTCGATTTCCCCCCAGATCTCAAGCAGAGCCTGCTGTCAATGCTGAAGCTTATAGGCTGCCCGGGTCAGCTGACACGCTCGGTGCTTGCACACTCAGCGGAGCTCAAGTGTGGGAGAGCCTTTGGTCGGTGCCAAAGCAGTTTGCACCTTCTGGCATGGCCAGAAAATGTTGCAATTTGGGCAGGCACCGAATCGGTATTTTTGCTGACTGTCAGCCTTCCTCCCTGGAGTAAAAAGGCTGCTGTGTCATGCAGCAAACTGAACTTAAAGAGCAGCAGGGATGCATCAAGGAAGGAGGGCAGTCTATCTGGGGTGCTTCTTTCCTAAACTGGACGCAGCCAGATTAACCCTTCTCGGTTGATTTCAGGCAAGGCAAACAAAAACGGGGTTAAAAGAACAGGGGTCGAGGCAGGGATCAATCAGAACGTTCTCTCTGTGGCAAATAACCCCCAACCCACCCACCAAAACAATTGTGCTTATTGTCAAGTTCCACACTCAAATGAAGATGCTTCTGCCCAACTGCAGTCAAAAAAGAAATTGTTGAAATCCTGCTGTAAAACTAGGTGGTCAGCTGAGGATCAAAAAAGATTTTGCTCAAAAACGATGAGACTTTTAAAATCTGAAAACATTGTTCTGGACTACTCCCCCTGTTTTTAGGTTTGCAGTGATCTGATGAGGGATGCCATTAGACACTCATGATCTATTTTTATAATGAAGGCTTCAGCAAAAAAGATAAAATGATCCATCTGATCATCATTCACGTTACAAATGACCAAAGATTTTACTCAGTGCTGCACATCTAGGTGCTCATAGTATTTCACACTTACCAGGACTTCCTTGGAACTGGAAGATTTATTCACATCAAATCATGTTTTTCTACTGCTGGAAGAATGAGGGTCAGTGGGCAGACAAAATTAAGGTTTATATCCGATAAAGTATGATTTCGTTTCATTATAATATCACTTCTCGTCCTCCAAATTTTAGTGTTGCACTGGAGAGCTGCACAGGAAATGCTGCCAATCCTGCATCCGGTTGAAATGAGAGGATTCTATTTTTAAATAAAAACTTTATGCAATTGCCTTTCAATCAAACCACAGCTATACGAACGTTACTGTTTACCAAGCAGACCATGATTTGGTTAAAAATGTTATGATCATTCTTTTTACAAAAGGATGCCTCAAGCAATGGGTGCACGGTGATATAATTGAGATCATTTTGTTCCTGCTAAGGATCAGTGCAGAATCTCAAACTATGAACTTTTTTTTTAAATCCTCTTTCAAAGGAGCAAACTCATTGCCAGCAGCAAAACAGAAAACCTTGACATTGCGTAAATTAACAAAGAATTGAACGCCGTAGCCCAGAATACAAACTACTTAAATATTTTTTCATAGCTTATCACATCTGAAATCCCATTTGAGCATGCTAAGACATGACGATTTGAACACAAAATGGGTTGAAAGCCCAGAGACACCTGTTTCCATAATTGTACACAGTCATTTTTTTCTTTTAATTTTTAAATTTAGACATACAGCACAGTAACAGGTTCTTTTGGCCCATGATCCCATGCAGCCAAATTACACCCAGTTGACCTAAAACCCCTGATATGTTTTGAACAGTGGGAGGAATCCGGAGCACCCGAGAAAAACCCATACAGACACGGGGAGAACGTACAAACTCCTTATAGACAGCACGGGATTCAAACTCTGGTCCCAATTGCTGGCGCTGTTACAGCATTGCCTAACCACTATTCTTACTAAGTTGAAATCCTTTCAATTGTAATTTCCAAACTTATTGAAGTATGATTTATTGGCTTACAACTTGATTTCCACCACAAAACCCCTTCTGCTGTGCAATCATTCAACTTTGTCTAATGGTATATTCACACCCCTTTCTGATTCAGTGCTCTTCCTCGATAGAGTAAAATGGTGAAGAAAACATACAGATTAATATTACTTGCAGCAAATTAATATGTATTTGGCGAGGCAAGAATTGACTGGAGATAGTCAGCTTAACTGAGGGGAAGTCCTGTCTGGCTGACTTAATTGAATTTTGGTCAGGAAAGTTGATTTAGAAACATGGAACATGGAAACAGGATGATGGCCTATTCAATCCAAACCAACCAATCCTTTACAGTAATCTTACATGAATCCTCTTTTTTAATTCTCCATGCATTCTTACCATCTCCCCCCAATTCTCCATTCACTTACACACTCGGGACAATTTGGTGGTTAATTAACCCACTCATCTCCAGGTCATGGAATAAAATCAGAGCACCTGGAAAAACCCACATGGTTGAAGAGGGAATTCTACAAACTCTATACACACAGCATGCAAAGTGAGGTGGTCTGCTGCTGCTTAATGACAGTAGTGGTCATAACTGGTGAATGATTAAAAGGTGCTAGCGTTCTGACCACTGTTGTACATAAATCATAAAATCAACATACCAGTACACAAAGCAATTAAGAAGGCAAACATTCCATTGGTCCTTTTGGGAAAAGGGTTCAAGAGAGGAGCTGACTGGCTCTAATTGTGCAAAGACCTACCTGGATTGTAGTTTCATATAGATGTGAGAAGGAAAATGCACCGAAGGCTCACTAGATTGACTTTTGGGCCAATAATTTGAATTTAGACTTCATTGAGACCTACATAATTCCATCAGGGTTTGACATGTTGGGCACAGGGATGATGTTTCTCCTACTGCGATGTTTAGGCCCAGGGAGTTAAAATCTCAAAATAAGGAATGGAAAGGAAATTTCTACACTACTCAATTGGCTATGATGGTTCAGATAAGTTTATATATTTTTGGATATTAGGGGAAATTTTGTACATGGAATTAGTGAAAGATGGAGTAAAAGACAGTTACACTCTTACTGAAAATCAGATTATGTTGAAAAATACCCCTGATGCTGGCTGGCACTGTGAGGCAGATAAAGGGCACTTGGTACTTGCGCTTTGGTCTTGTCCCAGAATTCAAGAATTTTGGATTATGATATGCAAGTATATTGGTGAAGTTTCAGGTATTCAAATTTATTTTTGCCCCAGACTTTTGTCTTGGGAGACACACTTGGGTTATTTGGGGATAAATAATCTCAAAATTGGATTCAGATAAATATAATGGTAGGAAGACAAATTATACTTAGAGGTTGGAAAAATTTGAGGGGACCATTATTTCAGGATGTCAGAAAAGGCCAAGTGACACCATTTGAACGCATGTCTTACAAACAGTTTGATAAGTTGAAAATCTAGGCACAAAAATGGGGCAAATATATAGTTTCCCGGCGGCTGTGGGGGGATGGGGAGAATAGTAATGGATGTAGTGGTAAATCATATTAACAATTGGCAGCTTTTTTCTGTTATTAGTGGTCTAAACAGGCACATATGGTTATTATATTGATTTTTTTTGCTGCCATGTTTGTTTCTATTTTATGGGTAAGTTTAGGTTTCGTAATTTAGGATTTACATAGCTTTAACACTGACTCAAGGGTTTAGGTAAACTTTTTTTAAAATTAAGAACTCAATAAAATTTAAATCACAAAAAAAAGAGTTCGTACGAGGAACTAAATGGCCTGTTCTTTTTATTTCTTACATTCCTAAAAGACTAATAAAGCAAAGGGCAAAAATATCCAGAAGAGATGGAATATTCAGGTAACGCAAGACAAAATAAAAGAGTGAGAAACAAAAAAAAACAGACAACTCACAATAAATGGACTTCCAATTATTTTAGATATTGGGAAATTCCAGAAATATAGACATTGTTTCAATGTGCCATTGATCACCTGTGATGATACAACCACGTACCCACCAGCCTACTGCAGTGGGCGACCTCTCTACCTACAGGTAGACAACTTGGATGTGCTGTGGTACAGCATTACCATTGGTATGGCTCAGGTTAATGCGCAGAAAGCTAGATAAAGTCACAAGGGAAAGAGGAGGAGAGGTAATATAAAGATCTTATGGAGCAACTGTCTGTTGTGTTATAACTAATTGGCAATACTTCACAATTTGTGGAAACAGCTCACTGACATACTTAAGAAATAAACTTCCAATCATGAAAATCAACATGTATTTTTAAGGTGGCAATTGCAACGAGAAAAGCTATTCCAAGGAAAGCAACAGAAAATGTGAACTAGTGATGCAACAATCGGCAAATTCAAGAGATATAGCTTCAAACACTGCCCTTGTTCTCCCATTATTAGGCCAATTGTAATTAATTCATTCTGGACAAAGATTCACAGAAAAATAACTCTAAAAATTGTATAGTAGTGTTCAATTGAAAACCAAAACTTAGTTTTGAGCGCGCATTAGAGGGATAAGCCATATGAGAATTCAAATAAGGAAAAGGACATCAAACTATTTGCTGAAACTTTAAGCCACAAATGGTTACTTCAAAGCATTTATAATTTTGCTGCTCTCAGTATAGAAATAAAAAAAACCTCAGCACAATACAGGCCCTTCGACCCACAACGTTGTGCCGAACATGTCCCTAACTTAGAAATTACTCAGCTTATCCATAGTCCTCTATTTTCCTAAGCTCCATGTACCTATCCAAAAGTCTCTTAAAAGACCCTATCGCATCTGCCTTCACCACCGTTGCCAGCAGCCCATTCCAAGCACCTACCACTCTCTGTGCAAAAAAAAACTTAGCTCTGATATCTCCTCTGTACCTACTACCCAGCACCTTAAACCAGTGTCCTCTTGTGGCAACCATTTCAGCCCTGGGAAAAAGTCTCTGACTATCCACACGATCAATGCCTCTCATCATCTTATACACCTCTATCAAGTCGCCTCTCATCCTCCGTCACTCCAAGGAGTTCACTCAACCTCTTTTCATAAGGCATGCTCCCTAATCCAGGCAATATCCTTGTAAATCTCCTCTGTACTCATGCTCAATTCAAAGGTTGAGCAACAAGAAATTAGCACAGTACTCCAAGTGGGGTCTGACCAGAGTCCTATATGGCTGCAACATTACCTCTCGGCTCCTAAATTCAGTTCCACGATCAATGAAGAAAACTATTAGTGTACATTTCTGCTTTGAAATAAAAGGGTATGCAGGAATGGAACCCAAATTTAATTTTTATATTATGCATTTCATCAATAAACAATTAGAATCCTTTTGCAAAACTACAATTTATGAGTACAATACCAGCAAGGCAGCCTCTGAACTATCCTAGTACTGTCTCTGACCACAAAAGATTAAAGTTCAGGAGTTTCTTCATACACTGAGCTACTCAATTAACATAGAAATTGTTTTCATTGTTGCATCTGAAATTATTCTCACAGTTGCATCAAAACAGAACTCAGTAACTACAGACTGTACACATTCAGGAAGCTAATTATGGTTTGTAAAGATAGAGAGGACTGGCAAGGAAGATTTTGCTTGATCTTTTTCAAATGGAAAGTCTCATGCAATTTTACTTCAATCTTGGCGAGGGATTTGTTTTGTTGCTTTACAAAATATTGTCAAAATGTGCAAAAAAACAACTTTTATTTGGAAAATCAAGAATCTACTGAGCACTCCATATTTTGCTTTAAATCTGTAAGACACAACAATATCCAACAGGCACCACAAAACACAAGGCTGTCTTAAAAATGCACCTATAGTTAGCATTTAGGGCTTTATAAACAAACTAGCATGAACAACTTATAACATACGGTAAGATGTGTACACCACGAAACAAAATGTTTTGAAAACTTTCATCCTGAAACAGCAACAATTCCAGTGATGCTGCTCCACCCACTAAATAGTGTTTGATCTTGGGGAGTTTTCCACGATTCTATTTTATTCTGTTGTCCAATAGAGAATTAACTTGCTGCTGTTTGAAATCATGATCAGATGGCCAAAGAATATGGTCTTGCAATGAAGAAACTTATGAATTTTATCAAGTGATATGAGCTCTTGAGGAGAGTTCAAAGATATGAGAAGTGGTCCACTTTTTCCAGAGGCTTCCTGCAAGTCAATGCTGTGCCATGAAGGCAGGCAGGTACAGAACTTTTTTTTAATCTTGTTCAGTTTATAAGCACCATTTTGGGGTTTTATTCAGGAGTCCGGTAACAGGAAGAGAAAGGAAGAAATCGGCCTTGAAACTAGTGAAATGCGTCCCATGTTCATGAATCTTCTTCTGCACATCTGAGCAAGTATCCTCCGCCTACTCTACAGGTGCCACATATAGATTCTGAGATAGTAGATGTGGCCAAAGAACTGGAACGGAAGTCTTCCTCTGCTTGCAGTAGCTGCTAAAGAATGAGATTCTATTTTAAGTGATCTAACACGGCAATGCACGTGGAGGATCAAGACAAAGGGCAAGTTTCAGATCAAACTGGGGCAGCAAGGAAGAATGGAGTGAATGGACAGTAGGATAGAAAGCAAGAAGTGGTGAATGAGGCATCTAGGCAACAGTACGGCCAGAAAAAGTGAAAATTGTGGGAATTGGGAGAAATTTAATCCAAGAAGAATAGTTTCACCGGCTGAGAGGTGGCAATGGCAGAAATAGACAAAATACAAACAAATAGCCACTTTCGACATAGCAATGGGAAGGATGAAAAAGATTCCACGACTTGGATGTGGGAGTTGGGGAAAAGTTAAACAGATGGCTTTGTGGATGTAATAGTGAAGACTGGAGAAGCAAGGTGAACAGATTCCAGTGGAGAGCAAGATTGGATTGGTGTCCCATATGCAAAGAGACTGCTTTGCAAAGACTGGACATATTCCAGATAATATGTCCATGGACAAGGATGAGCACATTATGTCATGCTCAATTCAAAGGATGAAAAGGAAATCACTGGTAAACACAGGATATTAGAAAATAGAACACTACAGCATAGTGCAGGCCTTTCATCCCCTGATGTTGTGCCGACCCAAATATTCCTTTAAGTACTTTTTCCTTTTTAAAACATTTTTATTGATTTTATACATGAAAAAACTAAGTCAGTACATAGCTTATATGGAATGCAAAACGCTAGTAAAAGAATCACACAAATCAATCACATCCATAATAACATAGCAAAAGTAAATATAATATACAGAAACAAAAAAAATCAAATGTTAATCAAAACCATATCACCCCCCCCCCCCACCTAACAATGTTGTATGGCAGAAAGAAAACAATAAACTTCACTCCTAAAAGTGAAATGAAGAAATCCAACAAAACTCTGATTGTAAAATATCTAAAGATTATGATAGTAATTCAAACATAGTGCCCACAACATTTGGAATCTTATGCTAGAATTGTTAATTGAATATCAAAACTTTTCTAAAGTTAAACAAAACATAATATCTTTCAGCCACTGGGCTTGAGTGGGCAGGGCAGCATCCTCGCTCCTACCTGAGTATACAGCACAATTAGCCAAAAGTAAAAGACAAGATGCAACATTTATTTGGAGACAACAAGGCATCATCTTCTTCCATTGTACTAAAAACAATTACCAAAGGATTCAGTTCTAACTTTATATCCAAGATAAAAGATAAAGTTTGGAAAACCTCCTTCCAGTATTTTTCAAGACTAGGACAGCACCAAAACATGTGAATTAAAGAGGCCTCATCTCTCTTGCATTTATCACAACACAAGTTTACCTCTGGATAGAAACAAGATCATTTGGCTTTGGAAATATGGGCCCCGAGTACAACTTTAAACTGTAATAAACAATGATGGGGACATAACGACGTAGCATTGAATAACCTAAAAACTGAAACCCAGATCTCTTCTGATATGGACAAATTTAAATCATGTTCCCAAGCTTTTTTTAAATTTTAAGTATCAGGGCATGCCTTAGGTCAGCCATTTCATTATAAATAAAGGATATTAAACCTTTGTGTGAAGGTTGGAAACTAAACAACGCATCCAAAATATTCACATCTAGTACTAAACTCTCCCTATCCTGTAACCCTCGATTTTCCTTCCATCCATCCATATACCTGTCAAAGTGTCACTTAAATGCCCCTATTGTTTAAGCCTCCACCATCATCCCTGGCAAGGCATTCCAGGCACCCATAACTCTGCACAAAAAAACATACCCTTGATGGCTCCCCTAAACTTTGTACATATGTCCTCTGGTATTTGCTATTCCTGCCATGGGAAACAGGCACTGGCTGTCCACTATCTATGCCTCCATAATCCTGTAATCAATTAAGTCTCCTCTCATCCTTCTACTCACCAAAGAGAAAAGTCCCAACTCTGCTAACCTTGCCTCATAAGACTTATTTTCCAATCCTGGCAACATCCTAGTAAATGTCCTCTGCACCCTCTCCATAGCTTCCACTTCCTTCATATAATGAGGTGACCAGAACTGAACACAATACTCTTAAGTGTGGTCTCATCAGAGATTTGTAGAATTGCATCATAACCACTCTACTCTTGAACTCAATCCTCCTATTAACAAAGCCCACAGCCTTCTTAGCTATCCTATCAACCTGTGCGTCGACCTTGAGGGATGTATGGATTTGGCCCCAAGGACCTTCTGTTCATCTGCACTTAAGTAACTGACCATACTCAGCCCTCTTGTTTGTCTTTCCAAAATGCATCACCTCACACTTATCTGAATGACCACCACCTGCCAATTCTCTGCTGAACTCTGCATTTTGTCTCTATCCTCTTGCAACTTTCAACTCCATCCTCAACTCCTCCAACCTTTTTATCACCCACAAACTTACTGATCCATCCTTCCGCCTCTTCATCCAGGTCAATTAAATATATTAAAAAATCACAAAGTGCAGGGATCTCAGAACAGACCCTTGCGGTACTCTGCTGGTCACTGACCTCCAGGCCAAATACTTTCCTTCTACCTCTACTCTCTGCTTTGTACCTGCAAGCCAATATTTTATCCACACAGCCAAGGTTCCATGGATCGCATGTCTCATGACTTTCTGAACCAGTCTCTCAAGGGGGATCTTGTCAAATACCTTACTAAAATTACTGGTCAATTAAAACCTACTCAGAGAGAAGGGATATGTGAGTAGATTCATTTCTCACAAAAGCTCAGATAGGCTGACAAGAAAAAATGGCTGGTTATTTGCTTGCAGGCAAGAGGCAAGATGTCAAAATGCCTCATGATGATAGTGGAAGGGTGTGTATCAAGACAATCTCAGGAGCATTGATGTGGTAGTCAAGGGTGAATGAGGAAGAGATGCTGAATGGCAGGGAAAAAGTAAGGAAAGGTACAATAAAACTTTGCTTGTCATTGAAGTCACTTGGGGGAAAATGGCAGCATCTAATCTGGGCAGCAAATTTTGTTATGATGACAGCAGACACAGACTATCAAAAATAACGTCCATTAAAAGTTTGCAGAGAAGCTGTTGTCAAAATGGTAATTAGTGAGGGCAGAAAGAGGGAAGGGGTCAGGAGGTGGGCCAGCAGCCGAGATGTAGAGTAGGGAAGTCTGATATATTATAAGCGGTACAGTTAGCGTAGCAGTTAGTGCAATGCTGTAACAGCACCAATGACCCTAGTTCGAATTCGACGCAGTTTATAAGGTTCTCCTAGTAATCTGCTTTTGTTTCCTCCCACCCTCCAAAAATGTACGGGGTTGGTAGGTAAATTGGATGAAATTGAGCATCATGGATTTCATTGCCAGAATCAGCTACTACTGAGTGCAAATAAATGTAAATAAATCTCACAGTATAGCTCTCTATACATTAAAAGGAACAAACACAAAGGTAAGATTCAGTTCAGAACAGTGAACTGTGGCTCATCAGATAACCAGGCACAAAGTGAGCAAAAGTTCCAAATAATGCTATCTTGCTAAAGCAGTTATTGAAAAACATTTTAATCTCCAAACTTAAGATATTTTGTTATAGGTTTTTAATGATTTTTAGTTTATCTACCTATTTACACCAGTAGACACTCCATAAAAAATATTGCTCCATGATTAATTGTCAGCAGAGACCAGCAACTCAATCACCAGAAAGCAACTCCAGCATTCAACTTTCAATAGGAACCAAAACCAGGTGTTGCTGAACAAACTCCCTAGTTTTAGGTTTATCCCCATTAGACATAAAAGTCTGCAGATGCTGAAATCTGGAGCAAAAGGAAGACTGCTGGAGGAACGCAGAAGGCATAACAGCATCTGTGGTATCGTAAGGAAGATCAACATTTCAGGACAAGACCCAGCATCAAGATTCTATTCCCACCTCTGCAAGAAAACATTTAAAAAAAAAGATTTCAGACCGCCTTTCCCAGTTATTTTGTTTCAAGTATTCTGGAAGCTTTAAGTCATAGAGCACAGAGCAGGCTCTTTGGCCCACCACTCCATCATTACCTATCCCAATTGCCAGCACCTGGTTCACAGTCCTTCAAGTATTTGTTCTGCATACTTGTTAAATGCACACAACCTGATAAACCTTTTCCTCAGAAATTCTCCAAACTGCTTACCCTAAACATGTCATCTAGTGTTAGACATGTGAATTGGGGGTGGGGGGGGGGGGGGGGGGGGGGAAAGAGAACTTCCTTCTATTTATCTTACCTATTGCATACCTGCAGCAGCTCACCCCCTCACCTTCACCTCTGCTCAAGGAAAACAAACTTATCCAGTCTCTTCTCATCCCAAGCAATATACTGGTGAATCTCCTCTGCACTCCTTAGAATCAGAATTTATTGTCATGAACATGTCACAAAATTTGTTGTTTTGTGGCAGCATCACATTGCTGGTAGTGTCTGTGGTTCATTGTTCATTCAGAAATCTGATAGCAGAAGAAGCAGTCCTTGTGCCATTGAGTGTTCGCCTTCAGGTTCCTGTACCTCCTTCCCGATGTTAGCAGTGTGAAGAGGGCATGGCCTGGGTAGTGGGGGTCCTTGAGGATAGAGGATACTTTCTTAAGACGACGTTTCTTGTAGATATCCTTGGTAAAGTGAAAACTGGTGCCCGTGATGTTGCAGGCAGAGTTAACGGGATTTTTTTCCCTGTCCTGTGTATTGGCACCTCTCTACCAGGCAGTGATGCAACCAGAATGCTCTCTTGAATGCAATTTATTTCTTATGGTGTGACAACCAGAACTCTGGCTATGGCCTAACCAGTATTTTATAAACCTTGCATAACCTTCTTGTTTTTATATTCTACGTGATGGTTAAGGAAGGAATATACTACATGCCTACTTCACCACTTTATCTATTTGCACTGTAACTTTACTGCAATCCTTAGACTTGTACGGTAAGGTCCTTTGTTATTCATTACTAACTCAGACCTGATCAATGGCATGCCCAACCTGTATTTATCCACCAAAAAGTATAACCTCATACTTATCAAATATAAATTCCATCTACCAATGTTCTGCCCATCTTATAAATGTTCAGTCTCTTCCTGTTGCCTCTGGCTATACTCATGATCAAATCCAACACCTATTTTTTTATATCATCTGCAAACTTATTACTAACTCCTACCTCGTATCCAAATTGTTACCATATACAACAAACAGCAAGGGTCCAGCATTAGACCCTTCTCTCTTAAATACATTTTGTTACCTCTTAAAAAAATTCAGTCAAATTAGTCCAACAACTTCACCTAAAAAAAAAGGTCATACTGATAACTCTCAGCCTTTCCAAGTCCACATTGATGCAATGCCTCAGAAATTTTTTTGCAATAATTTCTCTTCATAATTGGGCAGGAAATTTACATATTATGAATCACCAAAAAACATTTATGCAATAGTATTATTTTCTTTAAGTTGGTCCACTATTGTTAATTTTTCTTCCACTACAAGAGAATATAATGGATATCTTGGCACTTTCTCCATCAATCGTTTTCAATTGTAGAAACTCCACATTAAACAAGAGTGCACCATGAGTAAAAGCACACGGTACAGTTCAAGAGGGATTTTTTCCACTGTCTCCAAATCTCTCTTTCGTAATTGGTAATATGTGCAGAACTAATTTATGCAGAGGTATTCATAATTTTCAAATTTTACTTTGGTCAATAAAGAAAAAAATTCAAGCAGGTTGTTTGATCAATTAGCTCAACAAATCAATAAAGTACTTCATATGTGATTGTAGCTAATATTGTACCACATGAATGGAAAATAAATCTGCGTACCATTCTAATACAAAACGTATTACAAACTTCCTTGGATCTCTGCCTCATTCTAGACGTAGCAATAAATGCAATGCTAAAAATGTTTGAAGATGCTTGAGGTTGGTGAAAATATTCCACTGTACAACTAAGAACAAGATAAAAGAGTGGAACACAATTCAATAGTCTGGAAATTTGTTTATACAGGTAATTAATTGCACAGGCTGAACAGCTGACATTCAGTGGAAGAACATATATTGGACAAGAAAAATACATTGTGAGGAATGTAGATAATGTAATAGATAATACAAAAATGCTGAAATAATACTGTGGCATGATAATTCAGTCATAAACATTGGTTTATGTTCATACTATCTTAAATTAAAATACTGAAATGATAAAATTGCAACTGGAGACAAGCCTAAAAAACATTAATTGCTACGAAAATTCTGATGTTCTCAATATTGTCAGCTAAGTTTTAGATGGCCCATCAGTGAATTCATCACATTTCTATAATGTTTCGGATTGTGGTTGTTTTGGTGACATGAAAATTACATGAGGTTTCATGATTCTTAAAGTAAATTTATATGATGAAT
Source organism: Narcine bancroftii (assembly GCF_036971445.1). Lineage (NCBI taxonomy): Eukaryota > Metazoa > Chordata > Chondrichthyes > Torpediniformes > Narcinidae > Narcine > Narcine bancroftii. The sequence continues at coordinate 29,793,426 of NC_091471.1, forward strand.
ATCCGCAAGGCAAGGTAATGTTTCCTAGTCCGCACCGGTGTGGCTGTTACAGTGGCACCGCAAATGATGAATGATGCATCCTAAGTAACATCATGTCGAGACAATACACTGAATAAACCATTGATGAATTGAGCATCTTCCCACTGGCAAAAAATTAATTATTACATTTCAGATAGTATAGCATCAAGTTGTATCCAAAGATAGAAAAAGTAATGTTAGAAATGCTACTGTTCTGCCAAGCTCTTGTTTGTCAGTGCCAACCACTTAATTATAATCCTACTATTTGTAGTGTCAAATTGTATGAAAAATGTGAGCCACATTTACCCAAATAGCTGTCGTTCATACTATATGTAAAATGCAAGGGAGCATAAGCACCACCACGAGAGTAAAAATAATGCTTTATGTTTTGTCTCATCGGCCACTTGTGCTGGTCACCAAGGAACAAAGATCATGGCAGAGGAAAGTTTTTTTTAATATTTTGAGACCTCCAGAATTGCACACAACATGAATTGTTCAGCCAAGGACAAAGAACTGTTTGAGCAAGTCAGACAGCATCCATGCCTAGAATCTTCAACCCAAAGATGCTGCTGAGTTCCTCCATAAATTCTTTGTCTGCTCAAGATTCCAGCATCTACAGCTTTTGTGTTTCTTAGAAATTTTTAGTCAATCAATGTCTGACGGCTGCTTTATGCATTGACTTGAGAAGGGATTTAACCTGTCATACAATTTGCAGTACCCAAAAAGTTACTTTTGGTCAGCTATCAATGACTAAAACTCTCTATACATCTCCACAATCCTAAATAATAAAATTAAAAACATTTATATGCAACAATCTGCTCACAAAGTACCTTTAACATAGCAAATTATAAATGATAACCTTGATTGTGTGGTGCCAGAACAACAAACTTGCCCTCAATGTCAGCATGAGCAAGGAGCTTGTTGTGGGGTTTAGGAAGAGGCCAAGGGACTACAAACGTCATTGACTGAATGACAGTGGATAGGGTTAGTACCTTCTAGTTGCTGGGTGTCCACATACAAGAGGACCTCTCCTGGAGCCAGCCCATTAAGGCAACTTGAAGAAGGTGCACCAACGCCTCCATTTTCCAAGAAGCCAGAGGATATTTGTCATTTTGCCAAATATTTCAATCAAACTTCTCCCGGTTTACTGTGGAAAGTAAACTGACTGGTTGCTTCAGTCCTGCTTTTGAAACCTGTGTGAACAGACAAAGCTGCAGAAAGTGGAAACCATAGCCAAGTCTGTCACAGCACTCACCTCTCATCCATTGAAAGCGTCTATGTGAGTTGCTACCCCAAAAGAGGGATGCTAATAGTATAAAGGAATCCCATCATCCTGGTCATAATCTCTTACCACTACTCCCTTCAGGCAGCAAGTTCAGCACCTCCATGTTCACGAACAACTTTCAACAGACAGCCCCCAGTCATCAGGGCCTTGATACAGTCCCCCTCCCTCACCCCCCAATAGTAATCTAACCCTAACCATAAACTACCTCAGGACAACTCAAAGATCCATCTGGACTTTTTTTTCTTGAACTAACTGCAGCTAAGAATACTTATCCTTTGATATTTATTATCTATTTTTCTGTCTTGAATTTGTTAAATACTGTACTTGCTTTATTTTTTAATTTGCATTTTTTTTCCATGGTGGATTAATATCAGCCTTACTGAGATTTGAACAGAACATTTTCAGATGAAGGCTGGTACGCTACTCTCAGCTTGATTAACAATTTTTCATTTTGTCCAAGGCATTGCTTATTTCAATTTAAGGTGATACATAGAATACAATACCTCAACCTTAAATCAGGGCTACCTAAATTCCACCAATATGTGCACCTTGCTACGAGAGGGGCAAACATGTTGGACCTTATGTACATGGGCATCTCCGAAGCTATCAGGCGGAGCTCCGACCACACCTCTGCAACACTAATCCCAGCATCCTGAAGCAGGTTAAAACCTGGCCAGCAGGGACCATTCATGCACTTCAAGACTGCTTTGAGTTCACAAGATCACAAGTTAAAGGAGCAGAAGCAGGGCACTAGGCCCATCGAGTCTGTTCCATGACTCTACACTAAGCTGAATTATGCTCACACTTCGTTCCAATTTCCAGCCTTTTCCCCATATCCTTTGATACCCTTACTAATGAGATTTTTGTCCATTTCCTGTTTAAATATTCCCTGTGATCTGGCCACTGCTTTGTGCTCAGTGAGTTCCACCACAGATCCACGACGCTCTGACTAAAGAAGTTCTTCCTCCTCTCTGTTTTAATTGGATAATTTCTAATTTTAAGACTATAACCCCTTGTCCTCGATTCACCCATCAAGGGAAACATCTTATCCACATTCACTCTGTCAAAACCTTTCAATGTTCGAAATGTCTCTATGAGATCTCCCCCTATTTCTCCTATACTCCAACGAATACAACCCAAGAGCTGTCAAATGCTCCCCATATGCTAGCCCCTGCAATCCAGGAATCATCCTGGTAAATCTCTTCAGCACCCTCTCCAACAACATCACATCTTTTCTAAGATAGGGGGCCCAAAACTGTACACAGTCTTACCAGTGCCCCATATAGTCTCATTAACACCTCTCTACTCTTATACACTATACCCCTTGAACAGCTAGTATAGCATTCACCTTCTTCACTAACAATCCCACCTGGGCATTAACTTTTAGATGACTCTGCACAAGGACGCCCAGGTCTCTCTGCATCACCGATGATTGAATTTTCTCCCCATCCAAATAGTTCTCTGCCTGTTTATATCCACTGCCAAAATGTAGAACCAAACACTTCTCAACATTGTACTTCATCTGCCATATTTTTGTCCAGTCTCCCAATCTGTCTCTATCCTTCTGCAAGTTTACGGTTTCTTCAACAGTTCCTGCTCCGTTACCTATCTTAGTGTCATCCGCAAATTTGGCCACAAAACCATTCATTCTGCAATCCAAATCGTTAATATAAATTGTAAACAGCAGCGGCCACAAGACTGACCCCTGCGGAACACCACTTGTTACAGGCAGCCATCCTGAATGGGATCCCTTAATTTCAACTCTTTGCTTTCTGTCTATCAGCCAATTCTCTATCCAGTCTAACAGCATCCCTGTAATTCCATGGACCTTCATCATATTTATCAGCCTAACATGCAGCACCTTATCGAAAGCCTTTTGAAAATCCAAATATTAACATCCACAGCCTCCCCTTTGTCTATCCTACCTGAGATTTCTTCAAAAAACTCTAATACGTTAGTCAGGCAGGATCTACCCTTTAAAAACCATACTGACTAGGACCAATCCTGTCATGCATTTCCAGGTATTTCATAACTTCATCCTTGAGGATTGACTCTAATATCTTCCCAACCACTGACGTCAGACTTGTAGGTCTATAGTTTCCATTATTCTGTTTCCCACCTTTCTTGTACAACGAAACCACATTTGCAACCTTCCAATCCCCTGGAACCATGCCAGAGACGATTGATTTCTGAAAGATTGCCACCAATGGATCTACAATCAAACCTGCAGGTGTACCTCATCCAGTCCGGGAGATTTATCTATTTTTAATCCATTCAATTTACCTAGCACAATTTATCTAGTAATCTTAACTGTATTCAACTCTACTCCCTGAAGCCTCTATCTGTCAGGGATATTACTAATGTCTTCCACAGTAAAATATTGATTTAATTCTTCTGCAATATCTTTGTAACCCATTATAATTTCCCCACCATCATTTTCTATTGGTCCTATGTCAACACATGTCTCTCTTTTATTCTTTATATATTTAAAAAAACTCTAAGTATTGTTTTAAATATTGTTTGCCAAACTCCTTTCATAACTCATCTTTCCTTATGACTTTCTTTATTTCTTTCTGCAAGTTTCTAAAGGAATCCCAGTCCTCTGATTTCCCACCAGTTTTAGCTTCCTTCTATGCCCTCCCCTTTGCTTTTATCTTGCCCTTTTGTTAGCCACATTGGTACCATCTTTCCTTTGACTAATTTCCTTTTCCTTGTAATATATCTATCCTGCATGCCTTTTATTATATGCTAAAATATCTTCCAATCCTGCTCTGTTCCTCCGACTAGTTTGCTTTTCCAGTCGACCTGAGCCAGTTCTTTCCTCTTACCACCATAATGTCCTTTATTCCACTGAAAAATTGATACATCTGATAACATTTTTTCCTTTTCAAATTTGAAATTGAATTCCACCATGTTGTAGTCAATGCTTCCTAGAGGTTCTAAGACCTTTAACTCCTTAACGACCTCAAGTTCATTGCCCATGACCCAATCAAGAACTGCGGATCCCCTGATGGGCTTCTCAACAAGCTGTTCAAAAAAATCCATCTCTTAGGTTTTCTACAACCTCTCTCTCCTGCTATCCAGTAAATTCCTGTCCTTCCCAATCCCCTGCCATGTTAAAATCTCCCACAATTATTTTGATATTATCTTTGCGACATGCCCTGTGTATTCCTGTCTGTATCTCATAGTCCACTTCCGCGGCTGGTGTTTGAGGGCCTGAATATAACTGCCAATATAATCTTTTTGTCGTTGGCATTTCTTAATTCAACCCATACTGATTCTACCACTTTTGCCCCTAAGTCCCTTCTTTCTAATGATTTAATGTCATTACTGATCATCAGAGCTACCCCCCCTCCCCTCCACCCTGCCCATCTTTCCTTATAGACTGTGTATCCTCGGATATTGAGCTCCCAATCATCCCATGTTTCAGTAATGGCCACAATGTCATACTTTTTTAGTTGAATCTGAGCGACCAGGTCATCTACTTTGTTTCTGATGCTACATGCACTGACTAGCAAATATTTAAGGAAGCAGGAACTGTTTGGCGACTGCAAAAATCTGGAGAATACGGCAATAGTGACTAGCTACATTAGTAAGTGTTCTGACAATATCACTGTGCCCAAGGCCAACATTACTCGCTCTAATCAGAAGCGATGGATCACTGTGGAGGCGTGTGTGCTGGTCAGGGACTGAGACGCTGCCCTCAGACTGGGTGACAAGGGAGCCCTAGCGAATGCAAAAGCCAAACTGTCTAAGGCATCAGGGAGCCAAAGTGTGCACATGCCCAGCGCATTCAGTCACTTCCTGGATAGCAAGGACACACGACACATATGGAAGGGATCCAAGACTACCCCATCTGGATTGGCTGGTGATTCCTCCCTCCCAGATGAACTGAACAACTTCTACGTGCGTTTTGAGGTGAAAAACAATGTGGCAGCAGAGAAGACAACCCCTCCTCCAAATGATCAGGTGCTGAGTCTTACAATGGCCAATGTGAAGAGAGAATTAGGCAATATCAAACCAAGGAAAGCTACAAGACTGGTTAACATTTCCGGCAGAGTGCAAAGGGGTTGTGCGGCTCAGCTAACTGATGTCCTCATCGACATCTTTAACATCTCACTGATTAGCGTTGTGGTCCCTACATACTTCAAAGCCGCCACCGTTGTGCCTGTGCCAAAGGAGTTGTCTGTGTCCTGCCTCAACAATTACTGCCATGTCATACTAACTCCATCATCATGAAGTGCTTCAAGAGGCTCATCAAGGGCCACATCAAGTACCTGCTGTCCCCTTCACTGGATCCCCTGCAGATCACATTTAGATCTAACCGCTCCATGGATGATGCTATTGCCACCGCCCTTCATCTAGCCCTCACCCACCTGAAAAATAAAGACTTATAAACTGATAAGGAAGTTGGGACTGGTGGGTCTAAACACCTCTCTCTGCATCTGGATTCTCAATTTCCTAACGGGGAGCCCTCAGGCAGTCGGGATCGGAAACAGCACCTCTGAGCACGGGGGCCCCCCAAGGCTGCGTGCTTAGTCCACTGCTGTTCACCCTGCGGATCCATGATTGTGCAACTAAACATCGCTCGAATCACATCATCAAGTTTGCTGACAACATGAGAGTGGTGGGCCTTTTCAGTAAGAACGAGGAGGTAGCGTACAGAGACGAAGTGCAGATAGTAACAAACTGGTGCAGAGCATCCTGTCCACCTCAGACTGCAAGACTCTGCAGAAGATAGTGAAGTCAGTGGAAAAGATCATTGGGGAACCTCTTCCTAGCATGAAGGACATCTACAACACTCGATGTAGGTGGAAAGCAATAAACCTTAGGAAAGACTCCACAAATCCTGCATGTAATCTATTCTCCCATCTGCCATCTGGCAGGAGGCACTGTAGCACTAGGGTTCTTACATCCAGAGTGGAAAGCATTTTTTCCCCCAAGCCATCAGGCTCCTGAACTCCCAGTACAGAGGCGGATAGTGTGCTGTGGACTTTCAGTGCATGTGCCTTAATATTTTAATGTGTTAACTGTCTTCCTAACTTATATTTATGTAAATATGCTCCGTGATCCTGGAGAAACGTTATCTCGTCCTACCATGTGAGCATAGTATGAACAATAAATTAACAAAAGTTGACTTGACATACATACAACTTAAATTACCTCGATTTCATGCAGATATTGATCCATTATGTTAGAAGTGAAACATTTTTGAATCTTCATAGATTCACATATTTTGGGAGTGTCCAAATTTAGAGAGATTTTGTAAAGACATTTTCCAAACTTTATCAATGATTCTTGAGATCAATATAGAACCTTGTCCATTAATTGCTTTATTTGTTTTTTTCATATGAGCCAGATATACTTCTGTCTGCAACTCAGGAGAAAGTTTTAGCCTTTACCACAATGAAAGCCAGACGAGCAATTTTAATGAAATGGAAAGATGACTCTTCACCTACACAGTGGTTATGTGATGTAATATCTTATGTAATGTCTTATTTAAACTTGGAAAAAAATAGATACAACATTAAGGATAGAAAGTTTCAATTTGTAAAGATGTGGGGCCCATTCATAGAATATTATCATGAATGGAAGAATTAAGAATTTTGAATATTCTGGAGATTCTCTCTCTGAGGACTGGAGGTTGCTATCAGATCCACAATTTCCCTTTTCTTTAAAAAAAACAACAGTAATTGAGGGAGGGGGGTTGATTAGATTTTTTTTTCAATTTTTATTTGGATTCACTTTGGCAAATGTGGGTTTAACATGGATCATGGAACTGTCCTAATGTAGTTCCATCCTTTTCTTTTGTACTTGTATGTTTTTGAAATGACTTATGTGTATTCCTTAAAATTTTGTATGCAAGTTTATATGTTAAACTCAAAAAAACAAAAGAATTTGCAGTAATTTAAATTTTTACTCTTACAGTTGATGGATCTTATGTACTTATTTGCCTCTAGCAAGGAAGAATTTTGATGCATTGTACTTCTGTACATGATAATAAACTCGCATTGAAAACAGAATATTGAGAGAATCTTCCTAAAAGGGAAAAGAGAGCCAGAAAGGTTTACGGAAGAAACTTCAGAAATGAGGACCAAGTTTGGATAAATAGTTTGGATAAATGGAGCAATTAAAATCAGGGACATGCCAAATGTCAAAAAATAGAGCAGCACAGGAAATTTGAGCCTTGTAGGACCAGAGGTTAATGGATTTAGGATAGAGTAGACAATGGAGAGATTTTCAAATCTTAGAATTTTGAAACCAAGGAATAAGTAAACACAGTAGAGGTAGATGAACCGAACATTGTGCATATTGAGACACAAACAGCATTCCGAGTGGAAAACTCATCTTTAAATCAAAAGACACCAAGCTCAAGAAAGGTATGAATAGGCTACAATCCCCAGGTGAAGGACCAAGTTGATTATTCGTGATATTTATTGTTCTCGAAACTGTCACTGAAAGAGGATGAGCGAAGGTCTTGGGAGAACTGTGAGCGTCGGGAACAAGCTGGAGTTTAGTGGAATTTAAAAGGGAGCAGAGAGGGGACTTGTGAAATTGTAATTTTGGGACTGTCACTGAAAGAGGAGCAAGGGACTCAGGAAAGCCGTGAGCATCGGTAACCAGCTAGAGGTGAGTGAAGTTTAAAAAGGGAACAGAGGGAAAGTTAAAGGTTGAACAGAACAAACGGTGATGGGGGGGGGGGGGGGGGAGGACCAATAAAGGAGCAGTGACAAATAAAAAGAGGGGGAGCTCAAGCAGAGCAGCCAGTGTGTGAGTGGCCCAGTGAAGAGTGAGACTTTGATCAATGGTTCTCAACCTTTTTCTTTCCACTCACATACCACTTTAAGTAATCCCTATGCCATCACTACTCTGTGATTAGTAAGAGATTGCTTAAGGTGGTGAGTGGCAAGGAAAGGTTGAGAATCACTGTTCTAGATTCAATTGTTACTGAAATATTTTGCTTGAGAAAAATGGCCATTGGCCCATTTCCTTTGGAGTTAAAAAAAACGGTGTGCATAACGAGTCAATTAGGTACAATTAAAGTGGTTTTCAAACTTTTTCTTTCCACCTATATTCCTCTTTAAGCATTTCCTTACTAATCACAGGGCACCTATGGCATAGGGAATACTTGAAGTGGTATGTGAATGGAAAGAAAAAGGTTTAGAACCACTGACTTAGATGCTTTGAATCATGAGGCTTTGGCGAGCAGAGGCTGAAGACAAGCTTGATGCCAGTGAGGTAAGGCCAGATAAGATACTTGTATTTAAATAAGGAAGAGTTAGGGGAGTGGAATGCTCCGATGGCAGGAAGTAGAAAATTTGGGATAACACAATTGTCTTTGATGACTACACCTGCAAGATGAGCATCCAGCTGCAGCTCCTGGAAGAATGAGTTAGTGAACTGAAGCTGGATGAACTCCTGATCATTCGGGAGGCAGAGATAGAGAGGAGTTTCAGGGAAGTAATCACCACCAAATGTCAGGAGGCAGGTAATTGGGTGACTATTAGGAGAGTGAAGGGGTATAACCAGACAGTGTAGAGCACTGTAGGTATTCCCCTCAACAATAAGTATACTGTTTTGGATACTGCTGGGGGAACAATAAACCAGGAACAAGTTGTGATGGTCACATCTCTGGCACAGAGGCTGGCCCCTAGACTCAGAAGAGAAGGGGAATAGAGGAGGTTCTGTGAATGAGATTGAGGTTCCACAATGGTATATTGCCTCCCAGGTGCCAGCGTCAGGGATGTTTCTGATCAAGTTCACAGGATTCTGGAAGGGGAGGGTGAGCAGTCAAATGTCATGGTCCACGTGTGGACCAATGACATGGATAATAGTGATGAGGTACAGAAAAGGGAGTATAGGGAGTTGGGTAAGAAATTAAAAGGCAGTACCTCAAAGGTGGTAATCTTAGGATTGCTGCCTGTACCACGCACCAGAGAGGGTAGGAATTGGAAGTTGTGGCAGATGAATTTGTGGCTGCAGGGGTTCAGATTCGTAGATCATTGAGATCTCTTCTGGGAAAAGTCAAACGGGTACAAAAAAAGACAAGCTGCACTTTAACTGGAAAGGGACCAATATCTTGGTGGACAGGTTTGCTGGAGCTGTTGGGGAGGGTTTAAACTAATTTGACAGGGGGTGGGAACTAGAGTGTGAGTACAAAGAGGGCAGAAAATAAAACATAAATGTAGCCAGTTCGAGGGTTTGAAATGCATCTGTTTCTACACTAGGAGTATGAGGAATAAAGGGGATGAACCTACAACATGAATCAGTACGTGAAACTGTTGTGACTCTCACAGAAACTTGGCTAGATTCTCGGATGATCTGGATTTCCGGACAGCAGTTTTCCTTTTCTTAAATACACACCAACTTTCATAAAGAATAGGTCTCTGCACTGTCACTCTCTCCAGACATAACGGAGAAGTTAAGTAAGAAATCGAAGTATAAAAGTGGACCATTTTCCCAAAATGCTTGATCATTGAACAAGATCTTTTACATCAGCACCACTTTCCTGTACTAATTTCTTATCTCTCAACTTCTTTCATATCTAAAAACCCAAGGCAAAGGAGAAAGAAGAGCAGGCATTTTGCCCAATTGATATGTCAGTTTGATCACATTTTCCCTCAGACCTGGAGAATCTTGAAATTTATTTCAGTATGGTCTTAAAAAAAACACAGCTCACATAGATATTGCAGCTTACTTCAGTACTTATCGACTTGATAGCAAATAAATGATCTCTAAAGCTACTAGAGGCATCTTGGTATTGACAAGAATATTTAGATTGTAAATATCAAGGGTAAATGATTTTCAACAAATCTAGGGCTTATTTAAATAGCTTTAAATGGTTTCCATGCCCATAGATCCCAAATCAAATGTTCTGTGCCAAATAATAGCAGAACCCATTAGTTTTAAAATGAGATTTTAACTCGTGGAATAATATTTTCAACATTTATAATGAAAACAACACAGAAAATGGATCAATGTACATCCTCAGAAAGAACACAGATGGAGAATCAACCAAGCCAAATAGCAATTAATAATTCAGAATTCAATCAATGGAACTTGCTTATCTCTCAAGGGTGAATATACAATTCAGACTTAGCAACTTGGGATGGAAAGTGATGGTGATGTACTTGGGATTTCTTAGTCAAGTCAGCCTTCACTGAGGTATTCGAGAAACAGTTAATTCGCTGGTGATAAAACATTTGGTGCCAAGTGTAGTTTTGCTACGACATGGGCCAACTATATTTGAACATCCCAATTCTTACACGTGCAGAAGAATGTACACTTCATCACAGTATTCTCTCTCAACACATGCAACGTAGGGGAGAATGCTCCAAAACGTGTGGTCTTTTAGCTTGTTGACATATTGGAGAAAGGCAATACAGGAGTTTTTGCAAGACGTGAATGGTGGAAGCCAAGCAAGGAAATTTAAGTACGTGTGTGACTATGTTGTTTTTAAATCTGCTTCAAGAGTTTGGCTTTAAATCCACCATAATTTTATGACCTTTGGTGTATCTATGTTAGAATATTAGAATCACAGAATTATAGAAATGCAAAGTACAGAAATTTACCTTTTCATCCCATCTTGTCCATGCCAACCAGACTGCCTTTCTGTGCTAATCACAGTTGCATGCATTCGGCCTGTATCCCTCAAAAGTGATGGGGAAACATTTTCATCAACTAAACTGCATTCTTTCTTCTCACTCCTTCAGTCTACTCCAATTTGGTGCCCTTGGATCACGTTTAGAAAATGTGATCAATCTGACAATGCCAATGCATATGTTGATCCTCAATTTCCTAAATAATAAAGGGATTTTTTTTTTAAATCGACTTAGTAAGTCTGAATTAGAACCATGAAAAAAAATCTTGGAACTTCAGCTGAACACTAAGAAGACTAAAGTGATAGCGGACTCTGGAATGTAGAGAAAATGCAAGTCATATCAAGACCTTGCATGAGGACTGAGCAAAGAAAGATAGCCAATATATTGCAGGGAGGGTGGGTGAGTGGCACAGAGAAATAAAGGGTGGCCAAGTGATTGGTGGAGCTAGAAGAGCAAAGAGATGATAGACGAATTGAACCAGGTTGTAGCAAGGGGATGAGAGAAGTGAAGAGAGAAAAAAAGGTGAAAGGATGAGTGCCCAGGGGAGGAGGACACAGGGTTTTGTGGGTTACCTGAAATTGGAAAATTCAGTGTTCATACCATTGTTTTGTGCACCTACTAAAGTGGAAATATGAAATGCTGATCTTCCAATTTGCATTTGGCCTCCCTGCCACAAAGAAGAAGGCTGGAGTCAAGTAGATCAGTGTGGGAGCAAGGAGTTAAAATGACACACAAATGGAAGCTCAAGATGACCCTTGTAAACAGAACACTGGTGTTCCCCAAAACAGAGTCACAAGTTTGGCCCAAAACCCTCTAAACCTTTCCTATCAACATGGCTGTCCAAATGCTTTTTCAATGTTACAAATGTACCCACTTCTATCATTTTCTCAAGCAACATATTCCAGAGACAGACCACTCTGTGTTTAAAAGTGTTCCTTCTAAAAACAATATTCCCCCCCACCAATCCTCTGGATTTTTCTTCCTCTTCCCTTGGAAAAAGACCTCCTTCAGGTCCACCCTTTGCCTTCTCCATGCTAGGGTGATAAGTTCCAACCTATCCAGCTTCTCTTTAGAATTAAACCTGCAAATCTCAGTGACAGTGGAATGCACAAATGTGCTGGAGAAACTCAGCAGGTCACCCAGTATTCATAGGAAGCAAAGCATAACCAATGTTTCAGGCCTGGGTCCTTCGTCAGGTGTATACCCTTCTCTTTGTATGGATGCTTCATGACCTGCTGAGTTTCTCCAGCCCACTTGTGCATTCCACTCAACCCCCGTCTCTGTAAATCTTTTTCTGCATCATATCCAATGTTCAGTCATGGATAAGAATCACAAAGTAAGGAAATGGCTACAAAATGAGGGACAGGTCAGTTAAAATAGGGGTGTGCTGATTTTCTTTCTTCTTTCAGAGGATTGTGAATTCCTGGAAATTTGCAAATACAGGTACATGATCCTTTATCCAGACATCTAAAATCCGGAAAGCTCCAAAATCTGGCAAGTAGGGAGCAGCGGTTGGGAGAAGGGGGAGACTGCCAGGTAGCCAAGGGACTGCAGTTGGGGGAGAAGGCCGGGCAGCCAAGGGATCGGCAGTCGGGGCAGACGTCCGGGAGGTCGGGGCAGACGTCTGGGTGGCCGAGGGACCAGCGTTTGGGGGAGGCGGCCGAGGGACCACGGTTGGAGGAGGCAGGCCTGGCGACTGGAAAGGGGTGGGTGGGGGTGGATACTGCAGTACAATTCGGGTGGGCTTTCCGCAATCCGGAATAATCCGAAGTTCGGAACACACTGTTCCCCAAGGGTTCCGGATAAAAGATCGTGTACCTGTACATTATACTGAAGGAGTTAAATAAATACTTGAAAGATTGAGGAATTGAAGATTATTGGGGAGCTGACACAGGAGATGAGGCCAGCAAAGAACTGACATGATCACTTTGTATGATGAGACAGGCTTGAAGGGTTTATTGGTGTACTTCTGCTATTTTCTTGTTTTGTACGCACAATAATTCAGAACGTACTGTATTAATGCAAAGAACTATTTTTAATTAAAGCACAGTAATACTATTGGGATCCAAAGGTTCTACAGAATTGTTAACCCTTAAGAGACCATCAGTCCAATGAGCCCAGGCCAGATTCTTTGGCAGTGATTTATTCAATGCAATTCCCATGCCCTTTCCCTCTGTCCTCTCAATCATTTCCCCTCATATCTGCTCATCCAATTCCCTTTGGAGATTCCTGACCAAACATTTACCTGCATTCAGAAAGTTGTACATCAAATAATTTTTTTGACTAAATATTGTTTATCTCACAATACCATCTTGATTATGTATCATTTTGTATTATGATCTAGGATTCATAATGATCCAACACATTTCCAGTCAAATTTCTCAGCTTTCATTGTTCTCTGGAGAATAAAAACAATTCTTCAAGTTCAACTTGGTTCAATAAAAGCTCAGACATCTGGCACTTCACAGCCAACATCAGGATAATGTACTTATCTTGATGTTACAATTACAAAGAGTTCTAAACATCTTTTTCAGGAAAATTTTTCTACTTTACTTAAATATGTTAAATTATCCCTAATGAGCTGGCCACCATTATCTATTTCTATTAATGGTAGTATTAACTCTTAAAATAAACATTTTACCAAAATTTTTGTATCTTTTCCAATAAATTCCAATTTTTATTCCTAAATATTTTTTTATTAACTTGATTCGCTTATATCTTCTTACATATGACAAAGAAAACACCCCCGCTTGAATAAAGTTCATCTTCAAAAATCTAAAAACATTTCCTAACTTTAGATTTTATTACTAGGTGGTCCATATATGTAACTTGATTCTTTTGTTCCAATTTGATAATCAAGTTGTCTGCCCCATACGAGTTGAAATGGAACTTCTCTAACCTCTTCTTTATACAAATGAACTGACAACCCATTAAACGCAGTTTGAGAATATGGGCACAATTTCGAAGATTTTTTGGATTTCAGAGTTTTTTTCTTGCTAGCCCTATTATTTTTGAGTGTAAAATCAACTTTTCAGAGGCAGTTCAGAGCTAGGAAAGACCAGTGGTGGCCAAACATGGCCAAGGAGTTACAAGCCTTTGCTGAGTGTACAAACTCAAGAAGCTTCTATGAAGCAATCAAGGTTGTGTACAGTCCATCAAAGCAAGGCACCTCACAACTCCTGAGCAAAGATAGTACATCCATCTTTACGGAGAAGTCAGAGCACAAGAAAAGGTGGCAAGAACACTTCTATGAGTTGATGAA